>NC_056471.1:26718614-27018614 GCF_008729295.1 Plectropomus leopardus
CAGCCATTTTTAGGAGGGGTCAAAATTTGACTTTTTCGCCATACTATACTATTGCCTTCTTTCGTCATTTTTTGGACATGCTATATCATGACATTTTTGGCCTTTTTTTTTGACATTGTATACTGTTGTCATGTTTTTATTAGACATTTTGTGATTTCAGCCATTCTTTTGACACACTATAGTGTTTGGGCCTTTTTATCAACTCTATACTATGGCGTGTCTCCACAAGGAGTTCTATGTTGCCATGTTTGACACAGGTTGAAGTACAAGATGATGAACAATGAGTATTTACTTACATGGACGAGGCATTGGAGCTTGACAGCCGCAGGTCCAGAGCCAGCTTCCCAGAACCCTCCTCCATCTTGGCTCTCATTGAACAATCGCTCTGCCTGTCGAGTTGGTTCTGGGTCCTCACTGATCCGTCAGACGAGGTCACAAGGTCGACGGCCATGATGACCTCAGAGCTCTGCATTTCCCCACCACTGCTCTCTCCCTCCTCCTCGTCCTCCTCTTCTTCCTCCTCCTCACGCTCCTCCTCCCTCTCTTCTTGTTCTCCTCCTTCTCTTTCTTTACGCTCGTCCTCCTCCTCCTCTTTGATCTCCTCCCAGAAATGAGCGGTTTCACCCTCAATAATTGGCTGGAGCGTCTGACTTCGTCTCTTACTGGAGGGGGACACCTGGGGCAGAGGGGGGAGGTCCATGAAGTGCGTCTGTCTGTGTGTGTGCACTACTTAAAATATGCATTAAATTAACTTAAGAGTGTGAATGTTCATATTCTTGTGTATATTTGTATTGTTTCTGTAGTATTTGCTCATTTGCAAGATTACAAGTACTCCTACATAAAAGTATTGCAGTCCAGTTTGTCCGACTCATTTATATGAATGAGGGCAGACTACATATGAGTAACACTTTTCAGTACAACACAATAAATTAACACTATAAATTCATGGAGGCAGCTCATTGTACCAATGATAAAAGAAGGTAAAGTGTTGATTGTGATTAGGGACCAACAGATAATCGGTCTGACTGATTATCTATATCTGTGTTTTATTTCAATGATCGCCGATAAAATAAAATTTAAAAAAAATAAAAAATGCAAAGAAAGTGTCAGAATGAGAGGAACCTTTACTTTCTAAAACCCCAGGGAGCTATTTTTATCTGTTCGTTTTTTATTCAAATTTTCATATGACTTCATAAAAAAGTTGCTGGGAACTTGCTGTATACATTATGATGTTGAAAGTCTCAGTTTTTATTAAACATTTGCCAAATACATTAAAATAAAGTTTTAAGTAATAAAGTTTTTTAACTGCTTATAATTGGTATTGGTATTTACCCTGAAAAACCAATATGGGTTGACCCTCATGGTGATGTTTGTGTGTGTTGTTCTTTAATAAAATGTCCATCTTTTCATTAGCTAGCATAGTGTATCAATACGTACTGTAATAGGTGTGATGCTGACTCTGGTGAGCATCTGTTTGACCAATCTATAGCGATCGTAGAGAGGCTTCACCACCAGACGCTCCTCTCTAGTGACCTGAGAGAGAGAGAGAAAGAGAGAGAGAAACTGGTTTAAATAAGTCTGAATAGGTGTTTTAACACATCTTCACAGGATTTAGGATGTTTGGTGACTTACAGGTCGACCGTGCAGGCCCTCATAGTGCAGCAGATTCTTCTGAAGGACTGTCTTCTCACAGGACAACTGCTCCTTGGTCATTTTCTGCAGAGATGAACACAGTTAATTATGCCATAGTGATACAGCATGACGCCTTGTACAACTTGCATGTCCTCCAAAATGCCTGTCCTGTTCACATCTGCTGCTAACCTTAATGTCATCAGGCCAGCCGTCCTCCTGCCTCTTCCCTTTGACCCTGCGCTGGATCAGATCCAGTGTTTCCTCCCTGGTGGGGCGCTGACCTTTGACCTCCCCAGCTGCATCATAAGTGCCTTGGTCCAGTGTGGAGCCAAAGCTCTTGGGTAAGGTGTTGCTCCGTGGACGAGTCTGAGGGCCGAGTTCACTCTCTGCGCGGTGTTTGGCATCTGGGGGAGGAGGAATACACGATGATGCAAAGATAAAAGACAGAGGGGACAGAGAGGGTGAAGTACAGAGAGAAGGAGCCAGGACAAGAAAAAGTGGTTTATAAACTGAGAAAATCTTAAATCTTCAATCGGCTAATGAAACATTTCACTGGACGATCAGACATGCAGGAGTCTGACAGACAGCCGCGGTGGTTAAAATAAGCCAGTCACCGTATGAGAAGGACAAACATGCTCAAACAACACACGCGCCCAGGACAAGAACACCCAAACACCGCACCCAGTCAAAACCCAAACAGCAAGCAAACACAGTTTCCTGAACATTTCTCTGACAGCCTCTATAAAAATGAAAAATGAGTCAGTCTGATGACACAGTCTGCCTGCTGGATATTATCGCTAGATAAAGTGTGACCTCACTCTGAAATGATCCTTTTCTAGTGTATTAACACGCTCCACACAGTTAAGGTTTGTGAAAACAAACCATGTGATTTTCCTTCTTTTAACAGCATACACTGTGAACAACTGTCACAGGGCTCCTTCAGCCTAAGGCCAGTTAGATTTAAGAATTTGTGAGACTTTTTTCATGAATAGAAATAGAAAATATGAGACTAATCAATTACTTCCAGTTAGGGACAATTTTGCCCAAATGTTTAATGGAAATAAAATAAAATCAGGAATAAAATGTGGCTTTTTTGTTATGAGGCAGAGACGAGTGTGGTGGCTTTCTTGGCAATTTTATGTTTTTCACTTTGCATGTGGGATCAACACTGTGATTCCCATTCTGCCCAGTTAAAAACGCCTTGAATGAATTGCCTTGTGCTGATTTCAACCATGCAGCACAATATTGGTTAAATAGTCAAATTTCACTGCGTGTGCACGATCTCGTGTTGTCCAGGTTACAGTAAAAGCGAGCAAGGAATAAGTGGATACTCTGCTCTTAACATCTTAATGAGTGTTGTTTGTTCCAACATCCTGATCTGTTTCATGTAAATGGAAGAGGCATTCGGCAATTTTTAAAATAAAAATGGATGTCAATTATTGCCAATTATTTTGATATCTTACAATGCAATGCCAGAAAAAGATATAACATTCATAAAGTCCTATTTCCAATGTCCGAATATTTGTAAGATTTTTGAAAGATAAGGACATTTTCATAACAATTAAGGCCTTATTTTTGCATTATTGGATTTAATGCCTCCAAAGAATTTTTAAAAAGTTAATAATAATTATTTGATGATTACATCAAAGTAATGGCAACAGTATAAAGTTTCGGAGCTCAGTTTTAGTAACAATAAAATAAAGCGCCTACTAGCTTTTGTTTTAAATTGTAATAAATCTTTCTTTTCTTTCTTTCTCACGTCACTTAACGCTCTTTAGAGTCGCCTCCAGTTAAATGACTCATTCAACATGCGGTTTCAACAGGAAATACACCAAAACAAAGAAGCAAGATGCTCTCACAATGCCGCCTCATTGTGACTGTCAGTAGTGTTTGTAATGTCTACTTACTGAGGGGTTGGTACTTACTGAGGTGATACGGTCTAGAGCTCAGGCCTGAGTAGGGGTGGAGTGGGGGGGTGAGTGTGTGATGGGGAGGTGAGCAGATAGAGGAGGAGGAGGAGGAGGAGGAGGAAGGGGAGGAGGGAGCATGGTGGCGTCTGTATGAATGGAGCAAAGCCTGGTGCCTCAGCGTGCTTCTGGGTAAAAGGTGGTGCTGGCGTCCTGGTTGGCCGATCAGTCAATCAATCAATCAATCGGTCGGTTGGGCGATAGGAGGAGGAGGGAGGAAAGTGGAGAGCGGGTGCTCGCGTTATTGTTGTTTTTCAATTTTGAGTTGAAACAGAGAGAGAAATGTTTCGGCCACTGCGTTCTCCCAAAAAGGAGAGCCGTCACCTCACATTGAGAAGGTGGACGAGTGTAAAAGGGTTTGTTCAGTTTGGTGAAACGAGGCACAAGAGACATGTCAAAGTGTAGAAACTACTTCTATACATCAGATATATATTTAAGCTTTAACTTTTATTCCAATCAAAGAATGTTTTTAATCATTTATCAATTCACATTTCAAAATATTCATCATCCGTTAATGTAAAATTCAAAGTCTTCTCCAACGTTTCACTCGACTGAATTCACTGCGGAGATCATGAATGTGGGTTCACAAGGACGCACCAGCACACTGGAGGGTGGGAGCTACATCAACCCCTGACATGTGCGTGTCTGCGTGTGTGTGTGTTAGATCAGCACACATGCAATGTTGTTACAAAGGTCAAGGGTTAGGAGTGAGGAGGGTGAGGCCGTCCAGCATAAAACAGGATGGCACACAGACACTCTAACCCTGACACACACACACAACACACAACACACAACACACAATACACCTTCGTAGGAAAAAGAGCCAGTGGTTCTACCTTTAATCTGCCTGCGGATCTTTGTGAGGTCGGTCATCCATTTGAGGACTTTGGGGTTAGCTGCCTTGTCTCCATGAGAGGGCTGCAGAGAGACGACGAAAGTTCAAGGTGTTCAAGGTCATGATGACAAAACTGCAGAAAATACAACACTAATTTATGCACTTAGCTGATGTTTTTACCTACAGAGTGTTACACAGAGTCTTAAAAAATCTTCTTTTACTTTATTTATTCATGTTTAAGTCCTCTGACCTTCATCGGGAAAAACTTATATAAGAGTAGAGGAGAGGGATGAGGAGAGAAAGACAGACAGGAGTCACAGCGAGTTAATGGAGGGAGGACGGAGGTCTGAGGACTGAAATGCTGTGAATGAAATTCCAGTTTTCTCAATACCAAATTTGATGCCACAGTAAAAACAAAACAAAACAATAAATCCCACGTACTTAAACGTACACTCCTTTAATAAAATCATTGAAATTTATCCCCAATGCTTCACCTGGAATGCAAAGCTCTAGTCTTTGCGGGTTCATGAAATTTTGTGGGTGACGAAAATAATATATAGCCCAAAGTATATCAACATATTGTGAGGCTGCCTTCCTCAAGCCTTAACTTTTCAAATTTAATTACTTAAGGACTGTGAGCAAGGACAGCACGGGGACATCTTCTCAGTGTCTCCGTCACTTTAATGTCCGCTTCATCAGCAGCACAACATTTCAGCTGAACAGACAGCAAAGTGATTCGTCATATCTCTCATATCACCGCTCGATCTAAACCATCCTGGACCTTAAAGGGAAGACGCACCACATTATGTAGTTACTAACTTTCTAACTTTTGAGTTTTTAGGCATGTTTATATTACACATGCTGTGGTTGTTACTTATTTATGCTCATTTGTGGAAAGCAAATTCCCCTCGGGGCAATTAAGATTTCAATCATTCATTCGTGTGACGGTTGGTCTTTGTGGTTCGTTATTTGTCCCGTCTCTCCTTCACTGTGATTAGGCTTCCTGGTAAAGGGTGAGAGCGACAGGTGCAGGCTTTTACACAAAAGCTGAACATTTTTCAACCCTCAGCTACCGAAAAAAAAAACCACAAACATGCAGCGCTCAGTGCCTTATTACGTCACTGGTGTTTGTAGCATGGTGTAAATATGTGGCGCTCCCATTTCAAAGAATTAATGAAATACGCTGGCCTCAGGAAGAAAACACAGTGAGACGGAGTTGCACTTTTTGCTTTTTTCCACATGTTCTGGTTTTTCAGTGCCGGTGGGCATCTTCTGCCTTTGGTGTTTGATGGCACACTAGTCGTAGGCCTAACTGCTGCTCCGTCAGGTCAATAAGAATTATATCTTCAGTACTTAGAGTACTGAGTAAAAATGAGTACCATCACCACTATACAAAATTTGGCATCAAATTTTCACGTATAACTTCTCATGTAATCTCTGAGTATTGTGATTGTGACTAAGTGATTGACGGTTTGCAGGACTTTTGGTTAGGTTGGTGTTTCATCATTCCTCATCTGTGTTGATACATAAATCAAATCAATGACATACTCATTGTTTTCAAGTATTTTGCTTCTGATTAGCACTTAAAAAAAGTCATTTTACAGCTCAATAATACGAACAATCAGTAAACGTTGTAGAGAGACTTTACATTTCTGTTTGTACCTTATAGTTCCTCTCCTTCTCAAATTGCTCTTCAAACTGCTTGATTTTCTTCTTCAGGTGCTGCAGCTTCTTGGTGAGTTGGTGGGTCACTGAATCTCCTCCTCTCATCGCCTCTTTGGAGCCAAACGATGCTCGCCGTGGCCTGCAGTGACAGAGTAGATTCAGATCACATCACATGAAGGAAAACCACTTTAGGAGTGAGTGAGCTCGAGCGCCATCGTACCGCTGTGCTTTGGTGGGTGAGGTGGCGTCTGGGTCCTGCTGGAGGAATCGCTGAGCACCGTGAGCGCCAAAGTCAAGAAAGCGTCGCGCCAGGAGGTGAGGGTGGGAGCGGGATGAGGAGGGGGAGGTTACCTGCCCTCCCTCCCCCTCGTCCTCCTCGCCATCTTCCTCCAGGGGCAGCAGGGGGAGAGGAACCATGCGACCGGCCAGCGGGGAGAGCTGCGCCTCTCCGCTCTCACTGTCGTCCTGCCAAGATTTGAAAGCAGGGACGGGGTCTGGAGAGAGGAGGACAGAGACAAAGAGAGGAGGGAGTCAGACAAAGTTAACGTAGGAGATAAAGGAGGGAGAAAAAACAAAAATTTAAAGTGCGAACAGAAAACTTTTCAGTGTTTTCCCCATCCAGCATCTTAAACTGACATGACTGTTGGCACCGCGGTCGCAAAGACAACCAGATCATTTTCTGGTAAAAAATGTCGAATAAATCTAACTTGTACTCTTATACCTTGATTTTTTTTTTAGAGCTGAGCAACCATCAGCAACAAAGGCAAGGTTCCCACAAATTGTCATGGATAAACTTTCAAAACTTTGCCATAACTTTTCAAGGTCATACAAACTTTTTTTAGGCTTTTTGTCAGTTAGCTGACATACATGAATGGAGAGACGGAGAAAAACAAAACGACAGCTAGTAGTAAAAGAAGATAATGATAACAAAAAATTAACAAAACCTTTTTTTTTTTTTACTAATGTCATGACTTTTACAGGCCTGTAAAACATACATCTGAAGTTCAAAGACTTTCCACGACTGTGGGCGCTCCACACTGCATTTTGTTTCCCACAGTTGCTATGGTTATTCTATCACCTGCCATTTTCACTAATGGAGATAGAAACTGCAAAGAACTTACTTTAATAATCTTTGGTAACTGGGGTTAGCTACTGGTAAAAACGCAGAACAACAAAGGTGCTATACTCTTCCTCTTTTGGTTGCGTAATCGTAAACGCACTTCCTTTATGCTGTAAATCGAGCCCTCCAGTTAGATCATGACCGGTTGCAGACAGAAGTGCACAGCGAAAGCGAGGCTAGGAGCTGATGGCGTCATTATTCTATAGCCATTACATGCTGTTACTTAATAATGAAAAGTTAAAGCAAAAAACATCTCTACTTAAATAGTTCATGTAATACTAACAAGAGCATTATATGTGACGTACATCTCAATAAGAAGCACACTGTTGGGCTGTCGAGCAGATACATGCAACAACAAAATCGTTTTCTGCATCGACACCCTGCTGAGTCACTCTTCGCCTGATTAGCTGTCAGCGATATGCTAATGAGCTGAGTCGAGAGGAAAAAAGGGGAAGGAAAGGGTGAGGGAGAAGGTGAGGGAGGGGTCGTGGCGATAACAAGACGGGGGTAAGAAACAGAGAAGCAGAGTCGGGGGAAAAATAGTTTTCAGAGGGAAATCCGCCCTGTGAGCCTGGAGCAAGCCGGAGCAGAGATGAGAGGATTAAAGAGTCCACCAGCTGTGTTAGACGAGTGTTTCACATGCAGGGGGTCGTCTATGATCACACACAAGCAAATCTTAAAATGTAAGAACGTATTAATAAAAGTGTCACATCCAAACCAGCAAGTGACCACCAACAAGAAAGGATGAAAGGAGGGAGAGGGAGGCTGGTGGATATGAAACTACTCACCTTGGCCTTCTCGTTGCAGGTGCATACATGAGAAGTCTATGGGAGGGAGGTGGAGATGGGAGGGGGGTGACGCTGTTCGGATGGAAGGAGGACAAGAGGGAGGAAGGAGAGAAGAAGATGAAGAAGGAGAAAAAGAAGGAGGGACAGGGTGATGGACAGCAGAGACGAGGAGCAGTGAGGTCAGACATTCGTAACAACTTCGCTCTCCGACGTTCACTCAGTCAGTGGAGTTTTTCCTGAGTCGTACTCGATATATAACAACACCTGACAACTCACAAGGCTTTCTTTCATCAAACAAGTGACGCAGTTTAGTGAAATTGAAGAACTTTTAGGGAAACACAGACATCAATTAAAATTTTTAGATGTTTAATTTTTGAGGCTTTAGGGAAGATTTTCTGAGAGTAAATAAACTGAACTCAAGAGCTTTTTAAGACAAAATTAAAAACAGAACTGTCTCTTAACTTAAAATCATACAGACAAATATGTAGGGATGAGGATCGTTAATTTTTTCTTTGATATTGACTCTCAGTCTTTATCAATACCACTATCAATACCACTATTTGGTGGAAAAACGAGGTGAAAAAACAATTTTAACAGAACTGGTTTTGTTTTTACTGCTTAACAAGTGACAGTTTTTTTTATATTGCTGTAAAAACACATTTCTTATGCAAACAACTATTATTCAAGTTTATTGTCAAAATCTAAATATTCTTTTTCTTGATGCTACATTTGAAAACCTCATTATAACTTTTTATTTACCTTTGCCTAAAACTCATTTTACTGAGCCGACCTTGAACACATCACAATGAAACCTTCTGCAGCCTTGTTAATTTAGCTAACGAGCTCTTATCCTGCCAGTTTCAGCTGGGATGTCATTATTGGATTACTATTTTTAACTGAAAAATTAACTGAACTGCTGCACAGCTGCTGTGAGAGGATGATGATGAAGACTGTGCAAGCTGTGCTGCAGCAGCAGGTGACGGAGCAGAAAGAGGTTTTTATTCACCCAGAGACAGTCGAAGTCACTGCATTTAGGTGTAATTTTATGTAGAATTGATGTACGCGGACCAGTGATTAGATTATTTATTTATTTTTTAAAGGTATTTTTTGAGGGCTTTTCGTGCCTTCGTTAGATAGGACAGACAGCGTAAAAGGGGAAGAGAGAGGGGACGACACGCAGCAAAGGGCCGAGGATGGACCCGAACCCGCCGCGCCGCGGACACAGCCCCCGCGCATGGGGCGCCTCGATCAGTGATTTCATTTAAATGATGTGACTCGACTTGAGATGTAATGTTACATCATAAAACCCACGGGACTCGACAGCAGTATCCATAAACTCAAAGATTGTTGATTTTTGACCAGATCGTCAATAGCACCGGGTTTTGATCCCCATCCCTACGAATATGGCAGAATAACAGGATTTTTTCCAACTAGGAGAAATAAAAATTTTGAAACCATGTTGGAATTAACTTTTCTCACGTTTAACATGTTTTTCTTCAGTGTCCATAAATAAATGACATCACAATAGAGAGCAATCTGACCTTTTTGGGACTTTTCCTACTCTAACACAATGACTGGTCTCCTACCTTCCCACTGGTTGTCGGGGAAGAGCTGGAGGTGGGGGTTGTGGCCAGGGTTCGGTTGGCATGGCGACAGGTGATTCATGTTGGTCTTGCTGGTGTTGGCGTTCTGATCACAGCGGCACGAATCCGAATCCTGGAGGAAGAGAAAGTGAGAGATTAAAGGCGCAAATCAAAGATGAAAGGAAAGAAGGACCAAAAAAAGACCTCAAGATAAAGGTGCAAAAGAAGGGAGAGAGCCGGACGAAAGACAGAAGGAGAGAAATCTATTAAAGGCAAGAAAAGGAAGCAAAGGACAGCAGGAAAAGGGATACCTCAACATTAATTTAAGATAATTTTTTTGCCAAATGTTTTTTACAGATTCAAAGTCATGATTCACAGTCGTGTTTGCAGTTATTTTACTTTGATTCTGTTGTTGAGATAACAAAGCTTGTTTCTTGTGATAACGATTCTTGAGAAAAAAAAGGGCAGATTTCTCAACTTATCACAGGAAAATGAATTTCGTTTTCGCTCATGGCATACTTGCACTGTGGTCAAGTGAGCCATCGTATTTTTGGAAACCTGGTTTTGTGCAGTACACTCTCATTTACACTTGTTATCAATATCATATCAAATATGAGAAATTATTTCTGAAAAACTGGTCTTTCTTTGTCCTTTTTGGCTGCTCAAAGCGTCCTTACTGAGGGTTCCCAACCCTTCTTTTCACTCTCCAAGCCGAATTCCCTCAGATTCAGGGACATACCGCAGTACAGCTGAGACATGGATCAGGGTTAGTTATTCTTACTGAGAATATTTAGACTTGCAGGCTTTACAGGAGACAATGATTAAAAATGGCCTATTCACAAATATTTATTTTTAATGTTAAGTTAGAAAAAAACTCCAAAATTAAATTAAATTAATTTCTATTATTGCAGAAAAAAAATATAAATACAAGATTTTCAATGACCAATGGTCTCTTTATGTTTTTTCAAAACTGTCAAGTCTTTGATATTTTTCTCTAAATTCACAAACTTTTCAGGATTTTATGCATCTATGGAACAACTGTAAGATAACGCCTCGAACAGCTCCAGTAGGCTAGAAGACAAAAGTCCTTTTTTTGTGCATCCTAAGAAAAAAGATACTTTAATATGAATTTGAGGTAGTTTTTGCCAAATATTTTTTACAGATTCAAAATGACTCTTCTATCTTGTTATTTCAGGAAATTGACTTTTTAATTTGGTAAATCAGGCTTTGTTATCTCGAGATAATGAAATGGTTAATTTGTGTTCTCAAGATCACAGATTTAAAGAAAAAATTAGAGCAGGACCATTCAAGGCTTCCATACTTCTGTGACTGTAATCCACATTAATTAAAAATTAAAGTCTCCTTAAAAAATACAATCAACACAGAAACCATTTTAGTGCCAGAACACAGCGAGATACACTGATGATATTCACTCTTATTTCTACTTACACAGCTTATGGTGTCAGTCTGACTTTGCTCCATGTTGTCACAGGGTTGATTGTCCTGCCTGAAAACAAAAAAAAAACAAGATATGAGAGACTAAGAGTAACAAGAACAAAATACTCCCAATATTTTCCCAAAGTGTAATTTGTAGGGAACAATTTTTTTTAGATATTTTAGACCTAATTTGTTGGTTATTGCTTTGTAAATAAAAGTGTATTTTTGTCAATTTGCCTGACCAAGCAGTCACCTGGGAAAAATCAGCTTTGATTTCAATCAAACAATTTTGGATCAACTCTCCCCATAACAGTTTAATTATGATAACTTAGGAGAATCCAAATTATTTTAGTCATAATCCTTCAGCTTTATCTGGAGTCTTTCTGCGATCCCGTTGGGGTCTGTGACAGATCAGCTGAGGAACAGTCACACAACTAAAAGCCTTCACATCACAGAATGATTTGTTATGGGAAAAACTCATAAAGCTTCAGCCATTAGAAAATCTCACATTCATTTCAACTACAATCAGTGCCGTGTCTATTGATCGCTTTAACCTGCTGATTAACTTTTATCCATTTTTCCTGAACAGCTGTGAAACTGCATTAAAGCACTGGCTGCCTGAACCACTTTTACAATTTAACGCTGCGTGCCTCATCGACCACTGTGCATTAACTGTGCTTGTTAACAATCACGAGCTGGAGGTGCGATGCAGAGTGATGTATGAGGTGTTAAACTACACGAGCAGGCGGTGTGAATTATGTGTGAGAGATAATAAAGGTCTGTTTCAGCGTAAAAATGAGCTCAGACTGTAACACTATGTCGAAGTGATTTGGAAACGTGAGGTGCCAAGTGATCATTGCAGTGACACTGCTCGTGTTTATGATAATAAACTTCTCTCTGGGAAAGAAGGAAGTCATCTCTCCACATCAGTGAGATTCACAATGTACTACACTAAATATCACATCTATTTACATTGCCCAAATTTAGCCTAAAATGTTCCTTGACTCTCTTGAAATTCTTGTCTTGATACTTCGACCTCACTCTGATGACTTTTCCTGTATATTCTTGATTATAAGGTCAAACTGAAGTAATTTAAGTCTTAAAATCAAACTGACAATCCACCCAGCTCACCTGGCAGTGTTGATGTTGTTCTCAGCATCTCTGACGGCCTCTGCATCCAGGTCCATCCCCGAGCTCTCCTCCAGGGCGGCGCCAGAGTCCAATGAATCCTGTGAGAGGAGCAGCAAGAATTCAGCGTTGATGTGACTGCTTTTATGGATGAAAATTAGAACAAAACTAGTAAAGCAGAGCAAGAGACATTAATGGGAAAGAATAGAAACACACTACCCTGGGCTTTTGTGATTTGTCTAAAACTGTAAATCCAGCACAAACAGATATTCAAATGAGCCCGCTTACACATAACCACACATGACGATTACGCTATTATTGGATGCAATGAGGTCATCTTTACATAAATACATACAGTGAGTTAATGATTATCTCTCTTATCTCTATCACTTTCCAATGCAAACCTCAACTAAACAAAAAAAACAAAAGTCAAGGCAAAGGGGCTTTACCATAACAACTGATGACCTATAAAACTCTCTACACAAAACTGTTAGGTTTCATTGTTGTCATGAGTCAAACTACAGGACAATCGATGTTTTAGGGCTCGAAATATCGACATCAAAGTGTAAAAGTGTTAGAAAAGACAAGTTGTGGTTATCACAACTGTGAAATTGATGAGTTGTAGTGAGAAGCAGGACAAGGACTCTATGTGTGTTTGACCTACTGCGCATAAAGAACATGTCACACTGTTATGTAAAGAGAGTGAACTGTGTGTGTGTGTGTTTAAGTGTGTGTGTTGTAATTTGGCACACAGGTGTTGCTGTCATTCTTTGGCTGATCTATTTAAAGACTAAAGATTATTGTTTAAAGAGATGGCAGGCTCCTCATCAGTCCCAGGGCACGTCTCACTCTGCCTGCCATGCTGTCTGCTCCTCACCTCTCTGCTGCCGTCTGACACTAAGATGACGGGTGGTGGTAGCATTGAGGCCATTTGATTTTCATTGTGACCAGGTGTACCAAAATTGTTTGCAACTCAAAAAGAAAAAATAATTCAGTATATTAATAAAGTAGTAAACACTTTTATGAGAGAGCTTTTCAACGTACTGAGTAGAAAGAAACAAACATGGATGTACAGGTTTATATCAGGGCTGCCGTCCTATAGTCGATGAGAAGGGTCTTGGTAAACTAAATTTCACTAGTAGGTTAGTCTGAGAAAAAAAAAAGCTTTAACTCGATTTGGGAGCTGTGCATTATCCATGTCACACTGCCTATGCTAAAAAATATGAAGAGATGTGACAGCAAAAGATGGTGATGAAGAGAAAAACACAGAGTCTCTAGACCGGCATATAGTATATCCAAGTACTGTCCTAAAGTAACGTTTTAAGAGCTTTTCATTCCCTAAAGTAGAAAAACGGGGTACAGCTAAGCCCACTTGTTGGTGTTGAATCTGGCTGAGAGTTTATCTACCGTGGAGGCTTCTGAGAAAGACAGTACAGTATTTATCATTTGATTGATTGATTGGAATTTTTATTTTTATTTATTTATTTTTGTCAATACCATAAACTTACAAACCATCAAAAGAATACTGCATAAAAAAGAAAACAATCAAATCCAATGTTCGAAAAGGAGTAAGAAGTACAAATTTATTTGGTCCCGCCCCCTCACCGTTGTTCATTAACTAATAAATCAACATACTTCCTTACTTCAAAACATAACTCATGGATATAAAAATAAATAGAAATGAAATACATATGCACACATACATACGCATATATACACACATACATACATCTATATATACACTCAAACGTGCACGCACACACACACACACACACACACACACACACACAACATACATACACAAACATACAAATGTCATTGTAACCAAATATGCCCAACAAAACAGAACTGAATTTGCAAACAATTTATCATCTATATTATAACTTATATATTGAGTTCATTTGTCTCCTATAAAAATATATGTATTTTCATTGAAATTCACACATACACTTGTATACCTACAAACGCACATACACATACATATACCTGTATTTGTATCTGCAAGAATAGATAAACAAATAATAATAATAATAATAATAATAATAATAATAAAATAAAAAATGCTAAATAAGTTAATAAAGTAAAATAAATAAACAAACAACCCATACAGCCCTTCATCATCACTGTACCTTATGAAAGCCATTTTTGTACATTTTCTTTAATCTGGTCATATTTAAACATTGTTTCAGCTCCACGTTTAAGCCCATCTCTTTTTTTTTTTTTTTTTTTTTAATCATTTAGACATTATTGAGTGATCTTACAAGTTCATTAGCTGTGTGATGTGACACCGTGGAAAAAAAAAAATATTCTGGCTCTTTACTGGTTGTTTGGACACCTTCAGAATAATCACTAAATGTGCTGTTTGCTTTGTCATTAACAGGTGGCTCCCTTCCTGCATGCACTTGTAAAATTTTAAATGCTCATTATTCTGTAATGCACCAAAAAGAAGAAAAATGTAAATAATTAAATTAATATCATAAACATGTGACTTCAAGGCAACTAATGGCTAGAACTAATGACTGCTAGTTCACTGGGAAAACCTTTGGTCGGGGCAGCACTACTGTATGTCTGGAATCCAGGCTGTGCAACCGTGATTTGAAAAAGTGATCCCAATTTTGGTCGTATAGTTTCACAAAATGTGAAGAATGTGGAGTCCAGAGTTTTGCACTCAAAGCTACAGTCATTTTTAAACCTACAATGAACCCTTTAGCATCCAGAGGGTGTAAATATTGGATGTGATTGTGGACGTTGCAGACCCTCTCTGGTCAAACCTCAGAAGTTTTTCCCCACTTTCACACAGACCGGCACTTCTTTTCAAGTAAAGTTTGGCCTCATGTCATTCCCTCGTGACTATCAGAACAAAACACTGCCTCTGTGTCTCAGCATATTCATTAATCTGTGAGTAGATTTGTAAAAACAGGTCTGTTGTCGTCTCTGCTTGCTGCTCCGGCAGAATTCCAGTTATTGTAGCAATCGGAGCAGAACGAAAATGGACTGTGGTGATAAAATCAAACATTCAGCCTCAGAATGAACCGACAGACTGAGACAGGAAGGAGGTTAGCGATGGGAAATATGCCGGCAGCCCACACAGCAACTGGTCAGGGTCTGTGGATTGTGTGAGAATGTTTTTGAGGGAAATCTCCTGTGTGTGTGTGTGTGTGTGTGTGTGTGTGTGTGTGTGTGTGTGTGTGTGTGTGTGTGTGTGTGTGTGTGTGTGTGTGGCCATCTTATTTAACCAATGCTATTGTTCCAGTCAGGCTGACACTGACTATATGCGAACAACATGACAACTTCTCGGATGTGTGTGTGTTTGAGCACGTTCAGGTATATATCTGGTGTGTATTTGTGTGTGTGTGTGTTTCTGTGTCTCCAACAGACCTGTGTGTCTTTCGGGCTTTGTTGCATGTGCTGCTCGGTCTCTGTGAGTGGGGTCTCCCCTTCTGTGTCACAGGGACTGTCCTCAGGGTCAGTTTGCTGCTCCTCATCTCTGATGCAACCCTGGTCTGCAGTCTCACCGGGACTCACCCTGAAAAACAAAAAAACCCAAAACTTAATGAAATAAGAATTTAAAACACTGACGCTGTGTCTTTATGGTGCATGCAAACATAAACAAGTTTTAGCATGCAGCTAAACTCTGAGACTCGTTTTGTCTTAGAAGTGAGCGTCCACTGAACAGCTGCTCCTCTCTACATGTAGAGTTTGATAATTAACATCACAGCTGTCAGTGTGTTTATGATAACCTGAACCATCTGGCTGGCTTTGTGCCTTTGTACATAATGTTCACTATGACAAATATGGATCTTTAAATTCATCTGATGTCACATTCAACCGCTGAGGAATCTGGGTAATGTTTGTTTCTACCAGCAGGTGCACGACAAGGAAAACTAGAGCACAATACGTTTTTGGCAAAGATGCACAGAACTTCAGTGTGAATATTTTCCGTTACTGGATCCAAATGCTATTGGGTTTCATGTCTGTGTCTGTGCTGTGTGTGTGTGTGTGTGTGTGTGTGTGTGTGTGTGTGTGTGTGTGTATGTGTGTGTGTGTGTGTTAATATGACTCTCACCCTTGGCTGTCATAGTTGCTGAGGTCTTGGTCGATGGAGGTTTTCAGATCAAAGAAGTGCTGCTCCACTGCAGCCCTTATTGTTCGCTGGATTATTCTGAAAACACACGAAAAAACACATTTATCAAGATCTTTATAAATATCATCAAGGCTGTCCTTGTTTTTTACTTTAGAAGCTCTTATTTAGGTTTTCAAATAAAGCTTTGAATGTCTGTCCCCATATTTTATGACATCAACCTAAAAACAAAAAACAATCAATTTGAATTGGCAATTCATGAGTTGGATTTTTTTTTTTAATCAAATCAACATTTTTTGAATGAATAAATGTAATTTCTGGTGCTGTTATATTGCTGTTAGACCGCCGTGTTAATACAGTGCAGTCCTCTCAGTATGAGCCTCCCTAAGGGAAAGACTGAACATCAACAGATATCTGAAATGAAGCAGAATATTCCATTAGGTAAAACATGTTTTGAATTTTGGAAATAATTGCATCTGTCATTTTCCCAGCATTCAAATGCTGATTTAAAATTTGTGTGCCAACATATTGAATGAAGTTTTGAAGCTTCCAACTATTCGGTACAGCCCTAGTGTTCACATTTTTATTCACAGTTTGGCTAAAAAAACAGCATTTTCCTTGCATCATTTCTCAAAGTGTAAAATTTATGTTTTGCACTGAGATTCACCAGTTTGTCGTGATGCATTCCCAAACTGTCACGATATTCTGAAAAAAAGTACATGTGACAAATAAACTCCTCTTCCTACAGCTTCCAAAGTTCCACTAGAATTGACCACAGCGTCCCGAAAACAGCCAATCAGAGCAGAGGAGTCTCTAATTCAGCTGTCAATCATGTCAATCGCTGCTCATGAAGTCTTAAACAGGCCGTGCTGATCAAATATGAACCAGGATTCTGTTACTGCATCGCTTATTTATCACTGTAAATGTTTTTGGAAACATATGTTAAGTGCAGTTTAACTGTAGAATGAGAACGTTTGTCACTCTGCCACCAAGTACATAAAAAAACACTCAACCATCATCTTACAGCTAAACAGTACACAGAATCCCAAACTAAAAACACACGACTCTGTTTTATAGCTACTATCTTGTAATCCTTCAAACAATCCAGTTTCCTCTTAATGTGATCACTAAAACTGGATCATCTTAATGTGATGTATTTGGTCAATAAAATATCAGAAAATAGTGAAAAATGCCGATCAGCTCAAGATGATGTCCTCAAATGTCTTTTTTTATTGACAACCTCAAAGACATTGAGAAACCAGAAAATATTCACATTTAAGAAGAAAGATAATTTTGACATTTTTTTTCCTTAAAAACATTGCTCAAACCTATTTATATTATTATTAAATGATTGATATAAAATGAGTTGATAAATGATTATTAAATTATTTGTTGCGACTCTACAACTAATCGTTTAATGGTTCAGCTCTGATGTGTGTGTGCGTGCGTGTGTGTGTGTGTGTGTAAACTGTTAAATATAGCTGTATAGCTACTACCAACTGTTCTACAAATAGGGTTCAATGATGTGTAATGCTCCCATTGTGTTCAATTATTGAGTTGTCTCTGCGTGAGACTCATTTATGTGCACTTTTCTTAAGTTACACTGAATCCAATAAGCTTAGTGCATTGTTCCATTTAATTAAGATCTACAGTATGTTTTCAGAAAAAAGGTTCAGCACTAACGCAGTAATGATGCGCAGGTTAAAACCTCATCGCTGGATCCACATGTAAGCCTCCTCACATAATCCCACCTGCCTCTTTAATAAATAGAAAGACCTCGACTAATCAATTAACACACAAGAGTGAAGCTTCAAATGACAGACTGGTGCGTTAATCTTCATGCAAGTGCAAGAATATTGCTGGTAAAAAGGTGTGTCTGTGCAATAAGAGACATCAGATAATAAAATAAACATTCTGAGAGTCTAATAGGCACTGAAATAGTTTATTTTCAGCCCTTATTAAGTCAAAAACTGGGTCCAGAGCTGAGACGATTAATAACACTTAAAACCAGTGAGGAGAGAAGAGAGGACATCACGGCCTATAAAAGGTAACAACAGTCACGCTCTGACCTCTTCCACGCTGACATGTGACTGTTGATCCACGGGCTCTACTGAGATTTTATTTAACTTGCTCGACCGCGTGTGATCATAAAGTAACCCCCCCTTATTTACTCTGGCTTCCTGAAGGCTTTGTTTTCTCCTCCAGTAGAGGTTAAAACTCTCTTTATTCACACTCCTCCACAACACCTGCTGCTTCCGATGGATCATAATTCATTTCATCTACTTTGATCTTTGTTCTTCTAACTGCTTTTCTTTTATTTACATTTATATCATTTAACACCACTACTCTTTAATTAAATCAAGGCAATACCATAATGAATGCGTTTAAAGTAACATTTCAAATGGAGGACTTAGAGCTGGAACAAAACTGCCTTTGGGCTTTAAATTGACGACCATTTAAGGTAAAACTCATAAAGCTGTGGGGCTGAGGTCAGATTAATGTGTGTGTGTGCGTGTGTGTGTGTGTGTCACTGGACCACAAGCCTACCTTCGCCTACAGCAGCCTCTAACTGTAAGAAGCTCTGCTAATAATAACTATCCTCACCATAAAAAACACATAACCAGTAAAACATGATGTGTTTGCAGCTTTTTTTAATTCTGGTAGCTGCTGGTGTTATTTATTTATTTATTTATATTTTTGGAGTTCTGGAAATGTGCTAACAGTTAATGTACTCACATGACACCCACAAGAAAGTCAAACTAGTGTTTTTGGTTCGCTTTGTCTGTGTGTCACCAGGAATACAGAATAAAAACAACTGGCTCAATTGTATTTAAATTCTGTGGAGAGATGTAGGAGGGACCCACTTATTTTTGGAGTGGATCTGACTCACAGGTCAGATACATAACTTTTTTCCTCACCTTTATTAACATTTCAAGCTGGGCATTCGGCCTTGACGGAGGTCTGTGCTCTACAGGTGTCTTTCTACTTCTCCTTTGTTATTGATACATTGAATTAAACTACAGAATTTCAGCTTTCATGTGCTATTCCTGAGATCTGTGACATCTTTGTGCCCTCAGGCTTCAGGTCAGTACAGTTACATGAATGTATAGCACCAAAGAAAATGATTTTATTTTGTTTCCATGCCGTGCAGAAGCATGAGGAGGCAGAGGCCTGACAGTCATGTGATTGCTGGGTTTGTGTCTTTGAGGCTCCAAAAGCACTGAGCCATGCAAAATGCGTTAGTTTAGCTTCATAAAACAAAACATGATGCCGGCTTTCCCCCTTCCTCCTTATCACTTCCTCTTAACTTTCTCACAACTCTCAACTCTGCATTTCTGCTTTCATGATTTCGGTCATTTTGTCTGCCTCTCGTCCCTTTACGAGCTCTTTAAACTTCCACTAACCTGGTCTCTTATGTGTGGTTTACAGCTCCACTATCTTCCTCTTCATAAAATTATAAAAGCTGCGTGCATTAAGATTTTTCTCATGTTAGTTGAGCATAAAATGACATGTTATGGTGTCTTAGTGTGGCTGGAATGTTAGCTGTGTGTGTCTGTACGCTGCTACAGTGTACGCACAGAAAGAAGAGCCTATGTACATTATTGCGAGAGGATAAATTGCTGGTAAGTGTGTGTGTGTGTGTGTGTGTGTGTACTTACTCAGCAGAGTCAGCAGGCAGGATGGATATGGGGGAGAGGTGGGAACTGTAGAGAGAAAGAGAGAAAAGGACAACATGGTTAGAACATCACATACTCCTTGACTCACTTCATATACTGACATGAAATGACCTTGGAGGGTGTCAGGCAGCAAGAGGGGAAGACAAAACAGAGAAGAAGAATGAAAATAACCATGAACACATTTATTTGTAGAGAGCAAGAGAATAATCGCTGATTGTTTTGAGAGAAAGAGGACAAAAAAGAAGAATTAAAAAGTGTGGAAATCAGTACGATGATTTCATGTTTTCACTGCAGTTTTCTCCTAATTATAAGATCCCGAGTGCCAAAAGACAATTTCAAGAAATGTGCCACACTCTCACACACACACACACACACACACACACACACACACACACACACACACACACAAAATAATTCCAGTCAGTGGCGCCACTCTGGGTGGGCAGATTGTTATTTGGGCTACAGAGCTCTGCTAAATCCTGCTGATCAGATAGAAGGGTGTTTGTGTGTCAAGTCAATTTTTTTCAATGTTCCTCCATTAACAAGGAAGTGTGTGTGTGTGTGTGTGTGTGTGTGTGTGTGTGTGTGTGTGTGTGTGTTTTGAGGGTTTCACAGGATAGTCGACTATAAAACCAAGAGTCAACACTGTGTATCGCTGTAGACTTATAAACAGAGACAATGCATCTACAGATTTGCAGCCGGGGGCGCTGTGGGTGGTTGTTATAGATGAGTCGTAGTTTTCATGCGTGATTTTAACACTGTGCAGTGTGCGGCGCTGCAGACATGCAGCACGAGCGAGAGGCAGAAAGAAACGTAGCTGCATGTTCTGATGCTTGACAACATAAAACGGCGTGGAAACATCTTAACAGAGAAGATAAAACTGTGAGCTGAGATTTACGTTAGGCGACCCTGAACGACCACAACAGAAACAGCGCTATACATAACCTTTAAAGCAACATTATCGAGGTTCAACATCTATCTAAGCAGGCAGATCAGAATCAGAGAACTGTCTGAACATCTGATCACCGACCACAGAAAAAGAAACTAACACATCTGTTCGTAAATTTCGTAGTGACTGATATTGGATAGGTTGCTGCAGTGTCTAATGATGACCCTCGGGACATCATTCATGTTTTCTAATCGGGCTACATTATCCCCTAACATCAGAGTCCTGCTGGGGTGTCACTTTTAAGACCCACATCCAAATGGGGAATGCAATGTGCAATACAGCACCTGCCCAGCCGCCAGCGCATATGACCAGATCGTTCTACAACACAACCTGACCCATAGACACAAGACCCACAACCCAAAACCTCAAATCCTTTAATAACCATGTGAAGTCTTTATAATCTAACAACCACGATTCGACGTGCATTCTTTTTTACAGACAGAAGTGAGCCCCGAAATGAAATTAAGACAAAAGACCACTCGCTTATCACCTTTCTGAAGGTCACCCACCATGCACCTGACCCAGTGCAGCCTCACATACGACACGTCAATATGATGAACTGCGAGCACAATTAGTTTCAAAAGTATTCTATATTTCCTGCAATTAAATGACCACTGTTTGGGAGTAACTGCAGACTACTAAAATGCAGCAGTCGTGAATGCCCTAGTGTCTGTGTGTCTGTGTCTCTGTGTGTGTGTGTGTGTGTGTGTGTGTGTGGGGCATGAAACAGGGAGGCGGCTGAAAAGTGTCCGTTGATTCAGCAGCCTGCCGCTGGCCTCACAAACACACACACTGACAGGCACGCCAGATTTATATAACACTCCTACACACTCAGCACAAGGTCGTTCACATTATGACCAAGAGCATGGGTGGGTACATCTGCATATATACTGTGTGTGTGTGTGTGAGACTCAGGTGGTCAAACTCATCTCATTAGAAAAAACAGAAGCTGACGTTATGCAACCTTTTTGTGAGGATGTATGTTGGCATGTGCACGCGCGAGAGCGAGCGAGCGAGCACGCACGCACGCACGCACACACGCATACGCACACGCGCGCGAGCGAACACGCACACGCGCGCGAGCGAACACACACACACACACACACACACACACACACACACACACACACACACACACACACACACACACACACACACACACACTCTTTCTCTCTCTTATGCAGTAAAAAGTCCTCGGGTAGATCGATACAGGCTGAATTATTAATGGCAGATAGGAAACGATAATGCCTTCCAACTTTATTCTTATTTCTCCCTCTTTTCTTCTTACCCTCCCCTTGTTTCTTATTGCTTTTCTTGTCATCTAGCTGTCATTTTTTTCTCTTTATCTTATTTTTTATTTCTATGTACACACCACTTTATTGATTATTCTCAAGTTCTCCTCTCTGTCTGTCTCCAGTGTTTCGTTTCTCCCTAATCTCCTTCCCTGATTCTAACTGGCTCTGACTGTAACAAGCATCTCTCAGTTCCCTTTCTGACTCTGTAACCTTGATCATGGATGTGTGTGTGATGAAGAGACAGACACAAAGAAAAGAGTTGTGGAGATCAAACAGTAAGCCTGCCAAACCAGCCAAAAACAAAAGCCTTGTGGGTGTGAGTGAAGTAATGAAACGTGAAAAGCTTCTGGCTTGTGTAAGGCCAGCATCTATTTCACCCGTCTCTCTCCCACATTTGAGAGTTCATAATAATTTGGACTGAGTTTACATCAGATCTTTTGTCATTTTAAACTCCTGTTAGTCAACACAGAGAAGTGCCCTTTAAACAAGAACGCGCCCTGCAGCCTCCCTACAGCAGCGACTGTTCGTTCGAAGCGCTGATAACATCTGACAGCTCACGCTCTCCTGCTGCGTTGTGCCCAAAGGGACCGCGTTGTGTGGCTGCATCACTAACAATAGATCCTTGATAGGGTCCTCGAGGACGTTACATAATCTCAGCGTGCCTTAAGTAGCAGAGATATTATCTGATCTTACACCATTTTCCTCCAGAGGGCTCGAACTAAAATCACTGTTGCTGCCTTCGGCTGTTTCTGCCCTCCTCGAGCTCCCTGAGCTGCAGCAGAGATAACGTTTCTATCAGCTTCAATTGAGCCCTAAAGGCCCAAACATGACACCCTTTGTAGGGCCCTTTGGGGCATTTCTTCCCTGCTGAGGACACCATGACAGGCAGAGGCTGAGTATAATAGCTCCCTGCTGAAGGAGAAAGTGGCATTTTGATTACGTCTCAAGGTGGAAAGTTTCCTTTACTAATCAAGCAGCATAGCTGTCAGCAGGGTGGTACCAAATTTCATATTTGACATTCAAAGTTACTTTTGAGGTTTTCCGATGAAGCTACGAAACTCTGTTTTCATAGTTTATGATGTCATTGAGGTAACCCTTACCTCACCTGGTAGAGCGACCTCCTGTGCTGCAGGCCGAGTCCTTCCTGCAGCAACGCAGGTTCAGTTGTGACACTCGGCCCTTTGCTGCATGATTATTTTTACTAGCCCCCAGTGGAATCTAATTCTACAAATTGTATATTACCAATAGTATTAGTGTAGCCTGATCTTTATCCGCAGTCCAGAAATACTTGGTTTACACAGAATGAATACACATGCCAAAAAAAAGGAGGTGCACAGCATCAAATGTTCATTTCGGATTCTAATGTCAATGTCATGAGCTTCTCAGTATTCTGTATAGTTAAAGTTTTCATACTGAACAAACATAAGAACAGCATTTCTTGAAAAGCTTTTTTGGATTCGTGTACATGATAGATTAAAGAAAACAACACATTAGTGTCTCTTTGTGTTTTTTTCCATGACACACACACTTAATATTATCTAAAAAAGCTAGAAACCATAATAATATAATATTACAGTATAAAACAACCCAATGGTTATTGCACTGACAGGAATGTCGAAAAAAGTGAACTGGATAAACTTCTTATTTTGTCTTTTTTTTGTCTTTTTTATTTTGTCTTCTTTACTATCTTCTCACCCTGCAGCAGTGTTTTGGAAGTGAACCTTCACATCACTTTTGGGCGTTATTACGGGTGCGACATAATCAAAACTTTAAATTAGAGAGGGTAGTGGAAGATTTTAGCCAATTGTTAAGTTACTCTTTAATATGGATGGTTTATTTGTTTATAAGTGGGTTTTTTTTTGACATATGATATTTAGATTTAAGTGCATAAAAACACTCATCAACGGGCCATTTCAATGAAGATTACTGTTGGATTACACATCTTGCAGCTAACAGTACACTCAACAGCAAGGTGTGTCCTCACATGAAGGCGAGTATTTAGTATTTATTTTTGTTTTTGCTTTTGGCCTAAATCTACAACATTTGCACGGGTGCAACAATAACGCACTAGTAGGCGAATAACAGCTTGGCTTTTAAAAGTGCTCTAAGTAGGTTGGATTAGATCAGCTCTCGCCCAACAGACACGACTGCAGTCGTTGCCAAAGATGGAGATAAGGCCTCGATAACATCTTAAGGAGACACACCTTTAGTTAGCTGTTCGCTGGCAGTGATACTGTAAAACCTTTTAAAGTGACCTCAGTGGTCACCTTGTCTTTGATGACGTCTCTGAGGCAAACAAACTGTACGCTTGTTTTCCGGTTTGATTTAGGGGTGATGACTTTGTCATGCGCTCGTAACTGCGAGCTGCACATTATCATGGGTTCGACACACATTACTCATTATTCATTTACTGTTTTGATTTAACTAACTGCTTTATCAGCTGCATCCTGAAGGCATCTGAGGTGAGTGGAAGAGTAATACCAGTTCTTTGCCAGATTCAATCAGATCGCGTCAGGCTAATCTGCAGTCTGCTAAACAGATCCCCTGGCAACAGGAAGCCTCTCTCTGGTGGCAGATCACTGCATCGGGCGGCAGGTGTGCATCACCTGAGGGCTGAGAGGTTTCAATTCAACCGAAGGTATAAAGTAAATATTAATATTATAAAACAGCATCTGTCTACATTTCATTACCCAGAGATTCTGAAGTCAGCCCCATGTTTAACATAATGATTTTGATTTTTAATGTTCCTGTTTTGAAAACATTTTCATTTATGTCAATAGACACTATGATGGTTTTAAACAGGAGCACACAAAATGTTTGTAAAAGGTGAACTTAACTGCACCTGTTTTGTTAAATTGTCTGTCTCATGCGAGCCTATGAACTTCAGTATGTCAGAACAGCCACTTAAACAGTTTTGTTACCGCACAAATCGAATTTAATCTAATCTAAACTAAGGAATATCATGTTTTGTTTCTGCTGTGGAGGAACCAGGCCTCGTATCACATTGTAATCTGTCATTTTACATCTCCAGAGGGTTTGTGACCTTCATTTATTAGCAGATAAAATCACTGAGAACTACAGCCTTGCTGTTGATATACTGCAGTAAAATTTAGAAACTCGGTCTTGCTCATCTTTATCATCTGTACCAAGGTTAAGTTCTTATTTGTACTGTGTCTCAGTAACTGCACACCTCAGTCCAGCTTTCAGTCTCTACTGCCTGCCTATTTTTGTTTTTGTGTAAGCACTGGCCTAAATGTATACATACCATATTGTATACATATCATATCATATCATATATATATATATATATATATATATATATATATATATATATATATATATATATATATATATATATATATATATATATATATATATATATATATGTATATATATATATATATGTATGTGTATATATATATATATATATATATATATATAGGGCAACAGTATCAGTTTCACAGTATTTACTGCAGAGCTTAAACGCTGTGCGGTGGTATGAGCAGCCTCGTCTCAGCTGACTGAGTGACTAAAACATCTCAGGATGACGGAGGTTTGTCTGCTGCATTAAATTAACAAAAGAAAATGACAACAAAGGAACTTTTTGTTGTCAGGGAGCAGGCAGTAACGAGAAAAAGGGCTGACAAAGGGCGTCCTTATGTCGTTTACAACAAAAGGAAGCAGAGCGTGTGTGTGTGTGTGTGTGTGTGTGTGTGTGTGTGTGTGTGTGTGTGTGTGTGTGTGTGTGTGTGTGTGTGTGTGTGTGTTTAAGGTGAGTTTGAGGTTAGTTGTGATTCCAAAGAGGAGCTGTTGTCAGCAAATCTGACTCTACTGTGTTCTGGCTGGGTGGTACTACCGACTGCTGCAGTCTACGCATCCACCTACACGCACATTGGCTTGCACACACACACAAACGCACATGTGCACGCACACACACACACACTGCACCCAATTCATGTATATCAGCATGCAGGGGACAACATATTTCACTTTGGCAATTAACCTACTTCAACAAACACACACTTTATCTCTTTAAACTCTCCCTTCACACACAGAAGCATCGTCTTGCGTCTCATAAACAGCTCGCTGCCTCTGAAACAGTAAACATTTATAGGGCTTCACATTGGAGCCAAGAAACTCTCTCAAAGCCTTTACTTCATGTGTTTGCATTCAAACAACTTAAACGCTGACCAGGTCAAAGATTTAAAATCTGTGTTTGGTTTTCTCCTCAATTGTTTGTTTGTTTCCATCATTGTTTTGCACTGAGGATTATAAATGACCATTGCAGCTCTACTTCATTTACTTTTCTTTATTATCCATCTGAGAAGAATCAACTATTTTGTGTAGCTGACTCAACAAATCCTTCACAGCCTCTTCGCTCTGCTTCCTCACCCCTCCTTCAATTAAATATTATTCTTGCAGAGTCATGAGGAGCTGATGCAACACTGAAAAGTGATAGCTGCACTTAAAATGTTCTGAGGACACATTTAATTTACTGAACAATGTATATAAATAAACAATGTATGTGCATGTCTATGTGTCTGTCAAAAGTTATTGTGGTTTCTAGTGGTTGTTAAATTTTGTATTTTGTATGCATATTCTCCAGGTAAGGGGTACAACCAAAGACTATTGCTTATTATCAACTGTTCTGAGGATTAGTGGATGAAATGTTAGTCAATGAAATGTGGAAAAAAATCTCCAAATTAAAAAGATTGCATTCAACCAATAGTCAAAACCAAAAGATATTCAATTTGTATGTGAATTACAAAACACAAAGACAAAAAAAGTAATTAGTCATTTTACCAAAGCATTCCTCTTTTGCTATTTAAAAAAATAATTTTTTTGGCCTTTTTGCCTTTGCTCGATAATTTAGATGACAGGTGACAGAAAAAGGGGGGAGCGAGAGGGGGATGACTCGGGCTGATATTGAACCCCGGTCACTGAAAGTAAGGACCGGCCTTAGTGCACGGGGTGCACGCTCTGCAGGGGAACTCCTGGGTGCCCTCTCTATTTAATCAATTATTTCAGATTAAAAATGAAAAAAGGGTGAGGA
This sequence comes from Plectropomus leopardus, assembly GCF_008729295.1. Classification (NCBI taxonomy): domain Eukaryota; kingdom Metazoa; phylum Chordata; class Actinopteri; order Perciformes; family Serranidae; genus Plectropomus; species Plectropomus leopardus. Next base: position 26,745,825 of record NC_056471.1, read on the forward strand.
TTTCCTGATTATCTCTGTTTTTCTATTTAAGAAAAAAAAATTGAAAATTAGGCTTTGAACTGTTGGTCAGACAAAATAAGACATGAGGACGTCACTTTGGAATCTGAAAAACTCTTCTGGGCCATTTTCAAAATTCTTGGAATAATGACACTGTGATCTGCTGGCTAATGAAATGAATCATTTTAGTTATTATGATCCACAATAAAATCATTTATTGTCCCATCCCTACTCAAGCAAGATAAAAACGTGCACAAACTGCAAACAACCATGACTTCCACCAATCACGAGTGCACCTACTTACATGCGTCTACCACCTTCAGACAGGATTCTTCATAAAGAAAATGCTTATTAAAGGGGGACAAATGCCATTTTCTGTCCCTCCACTTATTGAAAATGCTGACACATTCTCAACCACACCCCCCTGCTTTCTGTATACTTAGATTGCATAACACAATACCAGCTGTTAAGTAAAGCCACGACCCCTTTCTCTTCATCGTCTCCTGCTCCGTTTCTATTCCTGAACAAGAAAAGCCACAGACTTCCTCTCGACTCTCTCTTTTGTCTTTCATCTCTGCCTGGTGACAAAACAATGTGCGAGGACACACAATCCGGGCTCATTTCCCTCCATTCTTCCATTCATAGTAAAAAGGTGTTACATCACTTGAAATGAAGATTTCCACTAATTCATTCCCAGTCGATTCATTCGTCTAGGTTTCCTCTGATAATTGAATTTTTAATAATCCACTTCATTCATCTGATTTCTTGCCATGTTTCCTCTCGTTTACCCTCGAGTGCTCATTCATTCATTTACTTATATCTCTCACATATTTGCTTTCTCCACCATACATCCATACATCCATCCATCCATCCATCCATCCATCCATCCATCCATCCATCCATCCATCCATCCATGCATCCAATCATTAAATCCAGTCAGACAGAGTTACATAACCCTGATGTTTACCTCTGCAGCAGAATGTCACAGGCCATTCTCATTTTTCCAGTTTTCTCTCACGGTCCTTTTTGTTTTGTTTTGGGTATTTATGTATCAGCCTGAAGGTGTTTCAGGGTGAAGGTTGTGTCGTATGTCTGGTTTGTCAGTTTCTCTGTTCTGTCTCTTCTTCTTCCTTTGCCCGGTGCGGTCAGAGAGCTAAAACGTACTGAAGGTTATTACAAGTCCAGTTTTTTTTTCTTTATTAAACCCTGCAGAGAAGTCGGCTTGACTTTTAACCAAACTCAGCACGATTTCTGCCCCTTTCTTCTCTTTGCCTGTTTACCACTTGACACATCTCCTGCAGGAGCAGTATCCAGCTGTTAGGCTTGTTGTGTCTGAACTCTCCTTCAGATTTCTCCTCTGTCAGTGTCGGGTCGGTCTGTAGGTCGGCCTTGTATCCAGCGGGTCGGTTATCCCAGTTGAGCGCTTTGAGGTGTCAGCGTCAGCACCAGCAGATCTAGCGTCAGAGTCAGGGTATCGCCTGGGTGCATTCTGTGGCGTCCTCTGAACTGATATGTGTGTGTGTGTGTGTGTTCTTGAATGAGTGTGTGAGGTTGTCTCAGTCTGCACTCTGTCTGTAGAAGTGCTGCAGTAAACATCCAGAGCTCTGCTCAAATATATGAGCTTCTGATGTAACCAGGCAACAACCCTCGGGAGGACCAATGGGATGGGAGGGGCTGAAGTTGGGAGCCAGTCATAAAAAGGGAAGGACTTCTGTGAGCCAATCAGGAGGCAGTAAGGGGAGGGAGGTTTGATCTTTTTGGTCCACTCAGTGATGACTTTAAACTCAGCAGTTATTACAGCCGGACCAGTGGATTGTGTAATGACACACACACACACACACACACAAGCATAAATATACACACAAGATGCACACTCTGTCTAACCCTCTGCAAGCCTTATGTAATGTCAGCTTCTTTTTTCATTTAACAAATTATTGATCAGAAAATAGCTCAGAGGAGTGACAGTGATGAATAAAGAGCTGAGTATGAAGAGACACTGAGGGAAAACTAGGAAGTCAAACAAACGCAGGAGGAAAGAAGGGGGGACAAATTCAGCAACAGAGAAAAGAAGGGAGAGGGACATGCAAATAATCCATGTACACTCAAACTTATATCTCTGTCTACACTGTAATGTGAGATAACGTGGGGCATTTGTGGACCGTAAACACGCTGATAATCATGACTGAAACAAAGCACGCACACATCACTCTCAAGGAAACTGGGTTAGTTCCTTCTGTCCTCAAAATGTCTCTGAGTCAGTCAGTGTGTTTCCAATAGAACAAGACTTCAGATCAACTTTGCTCAAATCAAGGAAGAAATGATGTCGTGTTGGAAATTTCAGGAGGTTATACCGAGCACGACGAAGAGAAGCATTACAAAAGAGAGAAGCGATAACGAAAAAGATTTTCAAAAGAGTAATCTAAAAATACTCGAATACAGCTGCAATGATCAGTTGATTAATCGATGTTAGTTGGACAAAAAAGCCAGTCTAAGGTGTCATTTTGCGCTTTTGGAAATTTAATGAGCATTTTCAACTTTTTTTTTTTTTTTTTTTTTTTTTCACATTTTATAAAAAAAACAATTCATTAAATTATCAGAAAAAATAATCTGCTTATTAGTCAAAAATGAAAATAATTGTTAAATGCAGCCCTACTTAAGAAGTTGCTCCAATCTAAACAAATTACTGTAAGATTGTAGCAACATTTTGCTTGGACCAGACAAGACAAGTCTGTGACGTAAGTCTGTCCAACATTACATTAACATTTTCATGTTTATTAGTGTGTTATATTAACACACATTTCTTGCTCTGTTATCTCTGTACATTGCATACTATATTTTATACTGTGAACTTGTGCATGTTACTTGGACAATGTTTAGCCTATTTCTGCGCATGAATATCACTTCTAAGAGCTGCAGAGCACTGTCATTTTTATTCAGACATATTGCACTTTTTTAAAAAAATACATTTTTATCATATTTCTATATTATTTTCTTATATTCCATGTAGTATATGTGTCTCCTGCTGTTTGCTCTAATAGCCTTTATTGTTTATTTAAATTTGTCTTAATATTTTTATGTTTTGCACCAACACACCAAAGCAAATTCCTTGTATACGAAAAGCTACTTTGCAATAAACCAGATTCAGATTTGATCAAAGAAATTATAACAGAATGCCATTTTAATCTGCAAGTCATGGCTTTCAGAGATGTTTGCCATCTCACTGTAGGAGACTGGATGAGATTTGTTAAGTGCATTTAAAGCATCTTTGTCCGAGAGCCTTAGTGGCACGGTGCCCACAAAACAACCAGTCTGGATGCCTAAACCTGAGGTCAGGAATCATACATCATGTTGAAAGAATATCTGAATAGCAATTAAATGAACTGCTGACTAACAGTCAATACTACACAGAAGGGTAAGTCAATATATTACAAATGGAAAAAAAGCCACACAATGGTTCTTACTCCCGTTTAGATGTAGCGGCACTTCAGTTTAAGACAACGTGACTTTTGTTTAAGCAAAACATACCAAGAAAAAATGACTACACTTACAAAATTACATTCTTGTAATCTTTGAATATTGTATTTTTCATTCTTTGAAGCTTTTGCCTGATCTGGAGTCACAGTGGAAACACAATGTGCTGCTGACTGTTTTGCTTTCAAACTTGGAAAAGTAGTTAAGATAAAAACATTCACACAGTGTATCGATATTTTCAGGACTTTCAATAACAAATGAAGAGCTGCATCAGTAAGAAAACAGTCTGTACAGTAATAATAATTCCTGATTTCTTCGTGAGCAATGATACACGGGTATCCTGATATACTGTACACATTATTTGTGGGCAAGTTTAGCATTACTTGGTCTGTTTTATATAAGAGTTAGCTTTACTGTGAGCAATAACTGTTGCTCATAAAGCTGAAATTATTAGTCTCAAGTAGAAAATGTTTTGTTGACAGTTTTGACATCCAATTTATTGTTTGAGTCATTTATCAGTGTGAGAAAATGCTGCTTTTATGCATTTTAAATCATTGTAAATTAAACATTTTGAGGACACTGACCTATGGAATGACTTCACCTCGGGGCCTGGGATCCTTTGAAGGGCATTTCTTGTCTATTTTTGGACATTTCTTTATTAAAAATGATCAACACATTTTATAACCAAACAAATGATACTTGTAAATTAATGTGCTAATTTCTAACAAATTATCATCCCAGCGACTGAATCTATGAGGCATCCTGTCAGCCCACCAATAAGAGACGAGCACTGTCCATGACCATGGTATACTGTCACTTAAAATAAACTACAGGTGAAACAGTAGAAGTAAATGGATGTTTTGATTTAAATCAACATGGCAGGATGGTAAGAGCAGCACCCATTTTTTGTGAACTGTTGCCATAGCAACCACTGTGGCAGGCTAGGTTCCATATGGATATCTATAAAAACAAACATGAAACCAAGAGTTTGAACAAAGTCTGCTTACAATGAGTTAACAAGGCAATAGTCTTAGTGAGAGAGAGAAACTTGGATTCAGAGGGTGTAACGTTACAGTTGTATTTTTCAGTTTAATAAAGAAAAGAGGTACAAAAATAGGTCTTAATAGAGTTCTGAACTGACATTTGACACACTTTACAGCCCCACTGATGTTTTGTCACAATACAACCAACAACAATCCCCATTTCCTTCTGTACTACACCAAACACACTGACATTTCTTCCAAACCTTTCATATCTATGAATAAAACGAAGGGAAATACACTAGGGTCTAATGTGTGCTTGAAAGTAACTGATTGTTAAATACTCCAGCAGTCCCTGACTTCCTCCGAAACTTTAATTTTAGGTTCTTTCCTGTTTGGGTTACACTTGTCTAAACTCCACAATATTCTAGGAATTTCTCAGGGACAGACAGAACGATTGTCATGCATCAATATCTAAAGTGTGGTGTTGATTTGTCCTTCGTGGTTCTTGTATTTGTTTGGCCAAACTCTAATCTCAAACTTCAACTTTATCTTCTGTGACTAACACAAAGCAAGTACAGTGGCAGCGTGCTGACAAAAGGCTGCTTCAGCAGCAACGTGTGGGCTGACAATCAAAATAAAATCTTTTTCCATGATGATTTTGGGACGTGAGTGCTCCTTAGAAAGCCAGATAGGACAGCTGTACGAGAACTGTGGGTGAGAACTGATAGCACGCGTGGTGAGTGGCGCTATCTAGGTCAGTTAGTATATCGTATTACACACTGTGCCCAGTGCAGGCGCACAGGCCTCGACACAATCGGTAAGTGAAGGGTGAGAGAGGAGAGAGAGGAGGGCATGAAGTAAGCTGAAGGAAAGAGAGACAGTACTTCTTTATGCATTTAATTATAAAAAATAAGAGTGGAAGCTTTGAGTTTTAAATGGGCTGTGCAATGATAGACGAATCTCTCAAAAAGGGTTCACTTCTGACAGTTATCTTACCATATAAATTACTATGCAATGTAACGTACAGTATGCACTATTAATCAGAGAGGGACTGTTTCAAAAACTCAAAATGAGATCAGCTGTCAGAAGGCAATAAATAAAAGGAACCAAAATCATATTAGACTTTTTTTTCACTGCCGACTTGTTTTGATTTCGGAAAAAGGTATTAAAGCTTTTAATAAATCATTTCCTGGGTGCAAAGATCCATCTACACTAAAAAACTGTTCAAACTGCACCAATATAACAACTGTACAGCCTATTTAGACCAATTACTGTGATCTAATAAGTTATCAATAAATACTTCACTGTAAAAACTATATTGTAAAACTTCTAAAATTTGGCCCAACTGATTAACACACAAACCAGTGATTTGGCCTCAGTTAGTGTGCCAGTCTTAGTTCCTGGTGTGAGTCATAAAAAAGAAACAGGTGCGATCTTTGAACTAGGTCAAAACATCTAAAGTACACAGCTGACACTCCTGAACTGACCTATATACTGTGTTAACGTGAAGGGCATGCAGAAATAATACATTGAACATATGCACAGTATCAATCAGGGCAATGAGAGAATCAGCCAACACTGAGACACATATTCCCTGTTTTCCACCAAAATAAGTGCTGATTTGCAAGTTTTTTTAAATCAAGGAAAACAGACTTAAAAATAGCCTATAGACTCGTAGGGTTGAAAATTGTAAGCAGTTTCCTTAATGGATTCATGTTAAAATTAACAATCAATTGTTATTTGAAAAAAGAACAACTTTGCTTATATAAAACAATACTAAATCTGTCTTTTCCTCAATCAAAGCTCACAGCAACATACTATATACTTTGACAGTATTGCATAGCCTATAAACTGATCGATTCAATTTCACAGGGTCGAATAAATTGTTACCGACCGATTAATTGATCATTGATTTAACTGTTATCATCCCTATGCTTTTACCATTGCCAGTAGATACTTATGCCTTTCAGTTTGTTTGTTTTTTACTGGTGTGTCACGATGAGCATCATGAACGGACTGGTAAAACAGGAACAATAGAAAGTAGGTAAGTAGTTCTTCTTTTTTATATCTGTTAATTATTTGGCCCTTCATTAAAACTTGGTGGTGACTAATTTGGAACAAAGTTCAAGCTGAGATGACCAAAAGTTGCAGAAATTACTGGAAAAGAGGCGAAAATACACGTCTACCCAGGTGTCATGTTTGCATCACGGTAGATCGGAGCCAAGTCAATAAATACCTGTAACTACTGCAGAGTCATTTGTCCTGGGAGTGAATGCTGATTGTAACCTTTCCCACTGAAGACTATAGTCAAATGTTAGTTGCTGTTGGTCTTTTTTTCGGTGCATGCATTTTGAAAAGATAAGAGCGCTGCAGACGGATGATGCACTTCTGCTCTCATACAGATTAACATTTTGATTCACCGCACATTCATCTGCCTCTAATTAATATCATGCAGTCTGACACAGATCTCGCACAGTGTGACACGCAAAAATTCACAATTGTTTTTGTCGCGCAGCCAAAAGTCACCATTACAAAGACCTGTGTGTGCATGAATCACCAGGTGCTTCCCCATGAAAAAAATTCACCTGACCTGGAAGAGTGTGGGTGTACACGTGCACATTGTTGCCACAAACAGAAAGAACAGAGCTCTCCAAAACCGTGTAGTGTCATAGGGGGATATAAATAATTTCCACTGCCACATAAAAATAACAGGAAGAAAATCTCATCGGGGGATTCACCGAGAGGGAAAGACAAGACCGGTTATCTGGAACAAGAGACGGCGCACACGTCATTCACTCCAGGATGGCATGATGTGTGTGTAACGGTGAGAAACCACCAGCAAGAGCGAACACTCTAATCCGAGGACAAAATTGAAGACAAGTGTTTTATAATGTGTTTAAATGCTATCTGCTGGGTTGACCTTTTCCCTCCAGAGAGGGTATATTGCGTTTTCACTCCGACTGAAAATCAATAAATCGTTCACAAGCAGGGACACTTTCCAATTCTCCCACCCTCTCCTGCTTGCTCCCTCACTGCCCTTCTCTGCCCTCTGATTCTCCGTCCCCTCCATTAATTCATCCCTCCGTCCCGCTCCTCCTCACCACCGGGGCCAGGAGTGCATCCCAAGAGTCCTCTTCCTCAGCCTGCCAGGACATTTCAGTGGCCTCATGAAAAATATTTTCCAAAAGGTGAGAGAGGATACAAGCAGAGGAGAGGATGAGGGAAGTAGTGAGGGGGGTAAGCAGAGAGATCAGAGGAGAAATACCAGGGATTATATATAGATTTGAAATGAGCAGAGGCTGTCAGCATGTAAGGTGTGTGCATGTGTGTTTGTTGGCTGTCACAGTCTATTAAGGGAGCGCTGCAGCAGCCACAGAGGACAGACTTCCCTGTCTGTCAAGTGCTAGACAAACAACTCAGCCTCAGTTAATGTTGAGTCACTAGAACTTTCTCTCTATTTCAGAGCTGTCACAGCCAGTTATGTGTCAGAGTGCAACTGATGTACACATGAAAAGGCGAGCTACTCGAGTAAAAATCCACATGTACGCCTACTCATCAAAGTCGTGAAGACAAAGCTTAAAAGTTAGAGACAATTGAGACAATTTGAACAGGTGATAAAATTGAAAAATAGGCAATAAATTAAAGATAAACTGAGATTTTAAAATAAAATGTCTGACAATCACACATTCCTCCAATTTTTGAAACTGTGGGTTTGGAAAATATTTTAAAGAATGTGACATTTTCTTATCTCCCAAAAAAATATAAAAAATATTTGAATAGCAAATCGATCAGCAACAAATATTTTAATCAACAAGTCATGTAAAATTAAAAAAGTTCACCAGTTCTCACCTTTAAAAATGTAAATATATGTAGGTGTTCTAAGTTTTTCATGAAAAAAAAAAAAATACTTCAAATGACAAAAAAAGACAAATGAATAAAATTAATAATATATAATAATAAAATCACAGTGCAAGAGAAGAGGGAGGGCCCCGTGCTGGTGGCACAAGAGCCTTTGACTGCGATTACTCTGAGCAGCATGTATGGGAATGAATTACAGTATTATATATCTGAATATATTGCTCGCTTTTTCTCTGATGATCTGAATAAGTCACTAAATTTGTCATGAGTTGCTTTTAAGACATAAAGTCACTAACAGCGTCTAAGAAGTTGGTAAATTTTAGTTAGTAACACTGTAAAAAAAAAAAGGGGTGCGTTTCAACGCAAACAGAATGCCGCACAACTATTACTTTATCTTGATTAACTTATTTTCATAATCACTGGAAGCCAAAAAAGTAACTTGAAATAAAATCTGATTAATTGCAAAGCTCTATTAACTGTGGGTGTTTTAGTCAGAGAAAGATGCTGTTTAAATATTTGAATTTGGCATTTTAAATAGTACTTTTTCACAATTTTCTGTATTTTGATACTATAAAATTGGTCAAAAATAAGCCAAACACAAGCAAGAAAAGAATCATCAGGCTAATCAATATTGAAAATAAATGTTAGTTGCAGCACTAAACATAACCACAAGAAAACATAACCATTATTGTTATAGTTCTGTTTACAGGCTGAAATACGGTTACTGAAGACAGTATTTTTTCTACAGTTGTGTTTAATATCTGATAGTTTCTGTGTAATTTGTGCTGCAATTACAAAGCCTCAGGCCCGCATCTGCGGTTTTCTACATGTGGAGCTGGAACTGAAATGAGACATTTTCCACATAAAATACAAAAAGCATTTTCCTTTGTCTTAGGTCAGATGAACAATAAGACTAAACACTTCTAATCGAGAGTGCTTTGATTGTTTTAGCAATTTAAACAGACGGGTTCTCTAAAGCTCTGGGCCTAAATTATTTAAATGGCTTTGAGGCGTAGGGTGGTGACTCCATGGTCTCCAAATACAGACAATAATCCCCCAGACCAGACACTGAGGTTACACAAGGTCACGGGGATGATGGCTGCAGGCTGGCCGCAGCTAAAAGAGAATTAATACCGACCAAAACACTCACACCACACTTAAAAATAAAAACAGTCTGGCCAGCGTTTCATTTTAATAATGTGCTGCATGTGACTCCCTCAGATATTCATCAGCAATCTGTAAAGCTTTGAGTGCCGATGGACAACAGCTGTCAGTAAAACACACACAAACAAACACACACACACACACACGCGGATCTCTGTGTTGCCCCACAAACAATTAATTAACAACTAAACCACTTAGATATCAAACAATGTGACACCTGTGCACAGATGATACGCATACTGTAGCTGTCTGAACTCTCTAGTTATCCATCACCTTCTGCATCATATTACAGCCTGCTGAACTGCAGCTCAGAGGGACTAAACTGGACATCGGCATCCTGAAGTCTTGATCCAGCAACGTCCACTATGGGACAAATTTTGTGTATGCAACTGTCTCTGAGTTACAGTGAAAGATATACTGCCTGCACTGCACAGTCCAATTAATGTGAGCATGAGTGTGTGTAGTGCAACAAACACTGTGTGTGTGTGTGTGTGTGTGTGTGTGTGTGGATTATGGATTACTGGCTGTAATCATCTTAAAGGCCAGTAGGACACGGCTAGCAGCATGACCCTGACACACACACGCACATGCACACACACGCGCATGCACGCACACACACACACAGACACAAACACACACACACACACACACACACACACACACACACACACACACACACACACACACACAGACACACACACACACACACACACACACACACACACACACACACACACAGCGCAGTGAATGTTGGACAGAATCACAGCAGACTGATTTATTGTCCCACACTGCTGTGACGCTTGTCTTTATCTAACAGGTTCAACACTGCACACCTGGTGCTGAACAAAGAAGAGTTTTGCTGGTTAAACGACTATGAATCAAGATCCAAAACAATTTGAGGTCTCCACATCAAGACAGCAACAAAACCAGTTTCTTGGATGAAGACATAAAATTAAAATCAACTCTTGTTTTTAAACAAAAGGGTTAAAACCATTGCAGCCAAGGACAATGGGACGGGAGACGAACTGCCGTGTGCTTCACACTGTGTAACTGGACACATAAAACAGTCTCGTATAAGGTACAAAAGGCAATAATGTCGTGATAATATAGTGCAGCAGCCTGGCTGTAACACAGAGCATAAACCACTGTGGAATCTGGACACAGATGCTAATTTAAATAATAAAAAGAAAATAAATGTTCAAAAGCTGGTTTAAAAGATTTATTTTCAAATAAAAACAAATTGTTAATTTGGGAGATGACAAGCCTATTTGCAGTATTAATAACAACCCTATCTTAATAAAGTACTGTTTGCATCTAAAATGTAAATATTCTCTCGAGTAAAGTTGTATTTGTAAACTGGATTGGTGTACATTGATTATTTTGCATACTGGAAAAAAAATACTGTAAGTCATGAAAACGCTTTGCCTTTTTCTATCAGACATTGACTCTCACTCACTAATTGTAGTTCTCTGCTGAAGATGCAATAAAGTTAATTTTGATTCAAACCAGATTAAAAAAACATCAACAGGGTGACTAAACTCATGCTTCTTGTTCCAAGGTTAAAAACTGTTGAATTTGTTCCTTTAAATTTGTCTCTGATTAAATCTGGCTAACAAAAACTGCGAGTGAAACCTGCATATACTTCTACTTTATATAATATACTCGCATATTTCTAATCGGCATTATCATCTCCTTCGTGCAGGTCTAACCGATACATCTTTAGTGTTTTCATTGGATTTATGCCAGAGATTTAAGAGAACGAGCTGTAAGATGTGTGTGTGTGTCTATAACCGGGAGTCTGGGTCAACTTAAAGGGGATCATCAGATCAGAAGAACCTGAGAAGATTTTTTTCTTCCTGCAGGGGGACTGAACTCCGGTCTCTCGGTCTGAGGAGCCACATTATTATCCTGCGTACGTGAGTGTCCGCATGTGTGCGTCAGACCTTTGTCGTCTGGTTTGTCAGAACACAAGCTCCGCATCTTTCAGTGTGACCAATCGAAAACTGCTGTGACTGACCGTGAAACTGAATTAACAAACATTTTGGATGATTGTATTCTCATTACGTTGGTCCACTGACTGTGATGTCAAAGACTGAGCAGGTGACTCAAATATGGACAGCCCTCTGTAGAGGGAACTTTAGGAACATGTGGTTTGATGTAATTTGAATCTGAAAGTATTGATGTAAAGGTTACATTTAAAATAACATTTACATAATTCTTAAAACAAGTCAACTATTTAACACCTGAGTTATTATTAAAACAAGTAGACTATGTAGAATATGTATATTACATATATATCATATGTTGTCAGACTGCCTGTCACTTCTTTCCAGCTCACTCTGGAGATTTTCTATCTATACTTTACAAAAGTCACTCTCAGAGTCCGATTCACAAAACATAAAGTGCTAATGATATTACAGCGCAAACACGCCCATAAAGTTTTGCAGCTGAATGCAATTGTCTGCACCTTATTACATTGATTCAAAAGGGTAGATTTAACGGCAAAATATTTAAATTTAAATACGTGCAAATACCACAAGAGCCTCAAGACACTATTGGCTTGGCAGCACAGTTAAGGGTGCACTTAACCCTTTGCTGGTGCTTTGAGAATTATAGTGTCTTTTCGTACTTGGTTGATTTATTGGCCGCAAAAGTCACGTAATCCTTTTGTGAACGAGAGTGTAGACTAATTAATACAAACAGCTCATAAATATTTCATCAGGTGAAATGACACTAGTTGACAAGCTTATTCATGACTTATTCATAGTATTTTTAATACACCTATACGATTATTAAGAAAACAACATAATCCTATTTTCTACCATGACTATGCCATGAAGCACAATTTTTAAATCACTTTTATTTGTATACCATTAACCAGTAATAAATCTCTAAAAATATCGTGTCATCATTTCTTTGTTTTTATGTTCTTTATATTTTGTTTTTCATTTTCTATTTTTATATTGCTTATATCTCATTAACGCTACTATTTTTTATTCTTCCTCTATGTTAATTTTTTTACACCAAAACACCAAGTCAAAGTCCTTGTAAGTATAAATGTACTTGGCACTAAAACCCGATTGTGTTTCTGATTATTTTGTTTGACTTGGTGAGACGCACGATGGAGAAAGACTCTTTGAAAGCACAGCCCTGAGCTAAACTTTTTAAAAAATGATCAAAAAAATGTTGTATTACTTTTTAAATTTATTTTATTACTCAGAAATACACAATAAACCAAACAAAAGATTATTACAGATTCTTAACTAAATATCCTGAAACTGCAGCGTCCTGGTTTAGATCCAGTGTGGGATCTTTGCAACATGTAACATCCGCTTGTATTATTTCATTCTCATTCTGGGATGACCCAACGACAAACAACATCTAATGAAGCGTCTTATGTAACAGCGTAAGATGGAGCAGTGTCTTACCTGGCTGTGGGGCCGTCGTCAGTGTGTGTGTGTTGTGGTGAGTCAGAGGAGGCAGGACCCTCCTCTCCGTCCTGAGGCAGCTCTTCACATTCGGCCTCACACTTCTCATCATCTAACAGCTCGGTGATCTGAAGACAGAAACACCGAGGACACAAAAAGGTCACCTCTAATTATGATCTATTTATGGGGATGAAAAGCATGTGAGGACATTGTTAATGACAGGACAAAAGATCAGAGACGGCCAAAGTTACAAAATAAGGATTTCTCTTTGGCAATTCTAAACTTTCTAAGCCTTTTTTGGAGTTAAACTGGACTATTTTTCCTGCAGGTTAATGTGACTGATACAAATGTCTTGAAAGAAAAATTTAAAAAATATTTTTAAGATTTCTGATGTTACTGTGTCTGATGTATATAAAATAGGCACAAATAAAGATGTATATCATGTTTTTTTGTACTTACTCATACATCAAAAGAAAAATAAACTTCCTAAGAAAACAAATAAAAGTAAGGACATTCTACTTTATTTATTTTTTTCTCTTAATATCTGCGGTAAAGAGAATTTCCCATTAGCACCAGATTAGGATCAAATATTAGAAATGTAATAGCCCTTCTTTTACACTGACAGTTAACAGGCTCACGAGGAAGTTCAGTGATGAGGATAACAGCATTTGTTACAGGATTTTTATGAATTAAAAAAAGATTATGTTCACAAAGACAAAAGGTCATAGCTATCATTTACTGAAATTTACTCATGGATTCATTTGGTACCAAAGCTTTCTCCAGCAGATTTGTAACACCAACAACACTTTTAATATTTCTGTGTAATAAAAAGGATGTTGGATATTGATCCTGACCCTCTGAATTTAAAGGATTATATTTAACTCGGGGATAAATATAAAAGCTCCCCTTCACCATGTTTTTGAAATCCTCAAAGGTCATATCAATAAAAGACACCATTCCCTTCCTCATTTTATTAAGTTTAGTTATGACTTTTAGTGTCTGCAGTTGTAGCAAAGATTTCTGGTCAGAGAAAAGGTGCTGATAGTCTCTGTTCATATATACTGAGTGTTTATGTGTGCATGACAGGAATAAGAAACCACAGTTTGTTCCAAAAGAAATCTAAATATGGATGAAGCTAATGAGTAACACATTTACACGGCAGACAGAGCAGTGAGCTGAGAGATAAAAACAGAATATTAAAAAAGGACAGGAGGGAGAGGGCGAGACAGAGAAGAGGGGCTGGAGGGTTTAAAGAAGGGTGAGTTAAGTAAGTGAGAGATCACGTTCATGTTGACTTAGCAATGTACCCTCGTCACATTACGAATAATGTAATACAGCAAAGTTGGAGGGCCACCATGATACATTACCACTATGGGTGTATATCAGATTGTTACTTTAAATAATGACGTGATTGACCAGTTTCAACAGACAAAAATTTGGCTTTTTTCCTGAAAAACAATCGTTTTTGGTCCTCTTCTTGATTACGGACTATTTGAGCTCTGAATTTGCAACCTGTCACTGAACACTGTTAATTCATTGTTGTAAGTGTTTTATACATTTATTTTAAACTTTTTAAAAAACTTTTTTGTCATTTTGTTTTCTCAGTATGTTGTTGGGTTGTTGTTTTTTTTTATCAGAATTTTTTTATGCCATTGCCTGGGCAAAGAGCCCCTTTTAAAAGAGATGTTGAACTACAGTGGGAATTGAATATTCCTGGTAAAATAATCTAAATAAAAAAAACAATCAAAACTATTTTACCACTCAACATAAGATAAAAACTTTACAAGATTTTACATGATTTAAATATGTGTTGCTATGGTGTTGCAGGGAGTAAAGACGATGAAGGGAATTGTTCTTTAGGATTCGCTTATTTTAAGTATTTTGATTTTTAAGAAGATGGTCTTAAAACTTTATTTTCAACTGAAGATACAAAAATGTATGTAACATTTTATGTATCTCACAATTTAAACTGCAAAAAACATATTACAATCATATTTTTTAGCCTTAGTTTAAAGGTAGAGGTCAATGCAATAGATAGAGGGAGTGAAGACGACAGGAGGAAGGTAAAGAGAGCCAGAGTGAGGACAGGGAGTGATGGAGGGCTGAATGTAATGAATGTGACAGTAAATGAGAGAGTGAGGAGAGGAGGGAGAGGAGGGAGGGGAGGGAGGGGAGGTAGATGCTGGAGAGAAGAAGAGGAGGGTATTAAATATGTGGACAGAAATAACTCTTCATAATACAGACAGCTGACAGCATGTGAACAAGACAAACATAAATCCTTGGGCAGCAGTTTACCAATTGTAAATAGCGCCTTTCTGTTTTGTTGATTTAATCTCAAGTAATGTGAGATTTTTCTGAATAAATGTAATCAAATGTCAATGTGGTTGAAGCTATACTTGGTCAGAAAGGCTTTTCCATTCACGTGCGGCTTTTTGCAACGAGCGTCAGATAAAACTAAACCGGGGTTATAAGGTCATGAACTGGCTTCATTGTCATGAGACTCTTTTCTCCTCTGCATCGCTTTGTTTGTCCTCGTCTCTTCTCTCCTTCCTCTTCTCAGCAGCAAACCCCATCTGCTGCTGTCACTGTGCCGTTGCTACGGCAACACCTCTGTTCCAAGAGCCCTGATTGGCTGTCAGGGAATTCTTGCATCGTCACATGTGCAGATTATGGAGGATGACTCACAAGACTCATCTCAGTGTGTTGTGTGTGTGTGTGTGTGTGTGTGTGTGTGTGTGTGTGTGTGTGTGTGTGTGTGTGTGTGTGTGTGTGTGTGTGTGTGTGTGTGTGTGCGCGCGCGCGATTAGGTAAAGAAATCCCACTCCCGGCTCGTATCGTTCCATATGTGCACAACGTTGAAGAGCTTCTAAAATTCAACTTTCACAGCAGAGAAAATGTTCACGTGTTGTTGTGCAGGACATGAGGAGCCGCACTGTGATGCTCATCTTTATGTGCCGGTGTCTGTAAAATGTTAAATAAATGATTCAATGGTATGCAAAGCTGAGAAAGGATTAATCACCACACCCTCTTCTCACTCCAACTGCACTCTGATGCTCCCTTATGAGATTTACACAAATGACCTTGTCTCTGGTGCCTAATGTTGCAATTGCAGTTAAACTGCTGCCCTTATCTTTGGAAAACACTCCCTGTGATTCACTTGTCATTCATTTATCAGTCAAGGTCAAAGAAATGTCAGATGTAAACCTGGATTTCATTGGAAAATTGGCCTTAATTGCTGCAATTCAAGATATCTATACTTTAGTTTTGACAGGTTACAACTTTAAATACATACGATTTTATGTCGATTTTATATCTAAGGGTTCGCTGAGTGAACGGTCACCAATCGTTATCTGCCGTTGTGTATTCTTAATAGTATAACTGTGGTCTCCAGTATGACCGATCATAAGACCTGCTCACATGATGGAAAGCTTACAAGACAATTTCTACACTCACCCCTAAAATGTATTCACCAGTTTTGGTTTTAAAACCCATAACTATTGCTATGCTTAAAAAAGGAGACTGTTTTAGAAGACTTCAGGAATGCGTTAGGTCTGGACAGGAGGAAATTGAGATTTTAGAGAACAATGATGCAGACACTCATGTTCACTTCATGTTGGGGTTGTTTCAGTCTTCCTGTTTTCACTTTGCTACAACACCAAAACTACGTTTACACCTGCTGTGACAGCCTTGCACTCATGTTACTTTCAGTGAGAGTTCCTCTTTACTGTCAGACCGAGCAGAGAAATCTCTGGTCTTACTTTTCATCACTGTCGTCTTCCTCGTAATGTTTTGTACAACTAAACCACCAACCACTGACTAGACAATCTGCTTCTGAGAACTACAGTGAGTTCATGCCCACTGTATATGAATGTTCATATGATATTGATTTTTAGATGTGTTAGTATGGACTGAGATTATTTCTGAAATGGTGCTAAAGTGCTCGTGTTAGAAGGAGGAGAACACGGTTTTAAAATTCAACTGTTGTAATGTGTGTTGTGTTTCTGAGAGAGAAAGAGAGTGGAATATTGCAAATGTTGCCTGTCAATAAATACATTGTAAACTCATGATACTGACATATTAAGACAAAATAAACACCTCACAAATTGCATAAATAGTGTACATTATAAATATGCCAATAATGGTTCAAATTCTATCTTCAGGGGCCGCTCAAGTGGCTTAGTGGTTTTAGTAAAGTATCATATAACCACAACATCAGGTTCAAAGGAAAATGTTACCATTATTTTAATCAGTTATGTAAACTCAGCGACAAATAATTATCTACGACTGTGGGACAAACAGTTGGGACAACACCTCTTCAAACAGCTCTGAGAAAATAATCTACAGAAAGTTTTCATTAAACAAACAGCTTCCTGCTATCACAGTGTTCTCTCTGCGTGAAACTGTTTTACTGATTGCAAGGGCGGAATAAAAACGTCCAAGATTTTGGGACCTAAGGACCTTGGCTGAAAGTCTGATCTACATCATCATGTAAAATTCATTCAGAGCTCTTCGCCGGTGTCATGAATGGATGATGCCATGAATATAACCTTGGATTATACACCAGCTACCAGGAGCTTTTCTACCACGGCCGCTGATCTGTGATGTGGAAAAATGAGTCTGGATATTAACTTAAATATACAGGCCTCATTGTGTTTACATTGAAATGCAGTCGACATAATGAACAATGAATTTTGAATGTATAACTGTCCTCTGAGCTATAGGCGTTCATTCATACGATGGAAGCGCTGCTGAGTTAGTTGTCAGAAAGCCTTTGAGGTGATGTAATAACATTAGAGGATAAGAGTTGTTAATCTCCTGTCAGGACGACCTGGAACAGCTGAAAATATTATCCCCTTATTTAAGACTGTGGAAAACGTATAATCATGTTAACTCAAAAATCTGACTTAAACAAAAAAAGTTTCTCTTTGTATTATGTCGGCTTTCGATACACAAGTTGAGCTCTGTGTGGAGTTTGTGTTTGTGCGCCTGAGTGGGTGAAAAGACGGGGCAGAGAGCGCCCGGGAACAAAAGGTCCTGGCCTTGGCCCTGGTTTAGCGTCCCGCTCCAATGTTTCGAGATGGAAAACAGAGAAAACAACAAGCCTTAGTGACATCATTACTTGAAATGTTAGTGGGCCAAGAACACTGAACAATGACAACTGCCTGTGGCTGAACCTAACAAGTCTCAAACTGTGGTTTTCAAGGCCTCTTTGTGTGCCGTTTTTCTTCTGACGTTAAAGGGTAACATTGGCATTTTTCAACCTGACCCCTTGTTTCCCATGTTTTTGTGTCGAAGTGACTAATGGTAACAACAATTTCTGAAATTGGTCCAGTTTTTCTGTCAAATTGTTAAAAAAATAAGATCCTTTTTTTGTGACCAGAAACAGCCACAAAACTGAGAACTGCAAACCCACCAGACACTATTTTTAAACAGTAATTTTAGTGTGTATAGAGGCAGATTTTCACATCTAACTGGATGAATTAAGGATTTAATTAAACAAAACCAGAGTTGGTGATTGTTGAAACAGCAGAAAGACAAACCAAGAAAGTTTTTGTTGAGGATAGGATGCTGAATTATCAGGCAGATTTTGTTCTAGGGTACACAAATTGACGTTTTTCTTTTCTTAAAAAATAATTTCAACCATTAATATGATTATGATAATTATATGATAATATTTCCAGATTTTTTTCCTTTTTTAAGAAAACTAAACATGCTAAGTGTTGCTGGACTATTCCGGATGGTTTTTTTGGGTTTTTTTTATAAGTGCAGTCCTTATTAATTTTTTTCTTTGTTGTTAACATAAGAGACACAACATCTCAGCCTTGGCCTCTCTGTGACCTAGTTCTGCACACAGGGGAAAAACACACCAGTAGCAATGCAGTCAGGACCAGTTTTACAATTTAATTACTATGATTGATATGTTTGTTTTGGTTTACTGACACACTGGGACGTGTGGTGGCTGACGCACGGAAGTTGACCTACTCTAGTTTTGGTTGTAAGCCATTCAGTCAACCAGCTTGTGCATCCGCCCATTACTGACAAATTATATCTTATGATTCACGTTTCTATGATCCAAATCACTACCTGCTCTGCTGCACTATTAAACACACTATGTCCAGGTGATTAAAGCATGTCACCAAAGACGGCTGGCATGAATAACTAATAAAGATAAAATAAACATCTGATAACAAATGAGTATGGCTTAAATCGCATAAATGAAACAGTGAGATGTCCATCAAAGAGAGAAAATTATCCTCTTATCTCATATCTAAGCTGGGGGGATCAAACAGTGAGACCTCCAAATGAGTTGTGTTTACAATAAACATTTTATTGTTCAAGTGGCAGAAATCGACCACTGGAAAAAAGTTCTTAGTACAAAGGTTCAAACTGTTCAATTTCTCCTCCGCTCAGTGCGTGCTCGCTCATTCCCGCCTGTGCGACTGTACTGTTTACTTCCAGCAGTACCGCTGGAGATGAGCCCTCTGGCCTAACGTTCCTGCAGTGAGTGGGCTGTGCGATCTCTCTCTCATCCATACCTCCAAATGTGTTAGAAACTGATTTACAGACGTGCATGTTCTCTCCGACCACTCATACAATGCAGTCAAAGTAGATAAATCAATGTGTAGTTCTCAGAACTCACTGTGGAAAAAAAATGTGTAGGTGTATTCATACTACACGTCCTCTTACAGAGATATTATAAATCTCCTTTACTGTCCAACTAGGCCATCACCTCTTCCTTAAATAACTCCATGGTAAACAGGTTATTGCTCAACGGCTTATCACAGTGTCGCAGGGTCATATGGGTGTGTGTGTGTGTGTGTGTGTATATATGTTCCCGTCTTTATAGACTGCTGAAAATTATGTCAGCCTCTGATGTTTGTAATATTACTCTGCTCCCCCAGTTCCAATTGATGTCCATAGTCTGGGGTGGATTTAAACATGGCTCAGCTCCAGAAACACTTGACTAAGTTGGCAGAGGCAAAGTAACAGGACACATCCTGATTCATATACATCTGCTCAGGTTACACTAACAGACACGGAGAAATAAGGCCAGCATTAAGAGGCTAATTAAGTAGACAGACAACAGACGGTCGGACCAACAGGCTGGTGAAGTTGCTATCAAAGCACTTTTTAAATATGATGTACCTAATATCACCGGCTTCATTTATCTGTTAAAAGGACAGTTCAGCCCAAATTAAAAAAAGATATTTTCCTCTTACCTGTAGTACTATTTATTAATCTAAATCAGTGGTTCCCAGCTGGTCCTGTCATAGGGTTCAGATGTCCTCTTAGTCACTGGTTGGAGGTCCACACCTTATAAATTACCAATCGCAAAAACAAACAACGCGGCACTTCAAAATAAAAGCTCTGTGGGAGAAACTCAGTATATTTCAAAACAAATTTTTGCAAACTTTACATGTTCATGAGTGACTTACGCTCAATTCAGGATGGATCCACGACCCACTCTTGGACTGTGACCCACCAGTTAGGGAATAACTGATCTAGATTGTTTTGGTGCACGTTGCAGAGTGTTGGAGATATCCACCACAGATTTCTGCCTTCTTTCTACCTCACTTCACTTATCTACCATATCGCTGCACAGAATAACGTGTGTGTCTACTGCTAGCTCACCTCCATGCCATTAATGTTTACATATCATGTTAAAGCGAGTATGAGCCTCGTCCATGAGTCGGTGCACGTTTCTTTCTACCTGGTGATTTGGTTGGTGGGTGTAGTTTGGCAAAAAGAAAATAGTTCCTACATGAAACTGCTCACAACAAGGTCTGTGTTATCTTGAGTAACCAGGTCATGATTTCTGGAAAGAGGCATTGCTGTTGAGTTTTTCAAAAGTATTTTTTTATCTTCACAGGCTGAGTGCCATCTAGTTCCATTATATTTGAAATAAGGCAATACAGCCGATGTCTCCACTCAGCTTCTCACACCAAAACAATCTGGATTGATAAATGGCACTACAGGTAAAAGAAACAATATGTGTTTTTGATTTTGGGCTGAACTGTCCCTTTAACAGATAAACAAAGCCATCAATGTTGAATACATCATGTTTGAAACGGTCTTTGGGGGAAACTACTTCAGTTTACTGACACAGTGTTGGACAGACTGTCTGTCTTCTTATTTATTTAGTATACACCTACCAAAATGTATTGTTTAAATAGACCGTCCCTTTAACGTTACACTGGTGTTTCTTAAGTTTTACTCAGATATTACAGTATCTTTGAGTTTGCACAAAGTAAGAAAAGTGCTCTCAGTCTCCTCACAAGCTGCATCACAGACAGATTTCAAAACTTATTTTGCATTTAAGTCTTCATTAGTCACCACTGTGAGCAAGAGGGACACCAGAAGACCCGCTTACACATGAATCCCCCTTTAAATTTTAGTTTTATCATTTATTGACAGACTTCATCTGCTGTTTTGTTTAATGGCCAGCAATGCACAAGAACAGAATAACAAGAAGTTGAGACTCTTGTTCAATTCATAATTGCTTGCATGCCACATGTAAAACATTCACCTGGAAATTCATAGATTCATCCTGCAGTTGGCAAAAATATAGGGAGGGTATGCTGCTCTGATACTGACTGAATGAGTTTTTTGTTTTTGTTTGTTTTTTACACAACATGCATGTTTTATCTCATGCTTCTGCAGCTGTCAGATATGACGCCAACATGTAAAATTGCCATCACACTGAGGGCTAAGATTCAGTACCTATATCAATTCAAGCCCACAGGTCACATTTTCTCCACAGCTAAACCAACAGCAGCCCAAAACCAGAGACAGGAGCTTATTAAGATGGGACAGTCTGCTTACTCTTCATATTTCACTACACCGGTTCTGCCCTGTAACTCAGTTTCCAAGAGGGATGTGTCAGAACAGAGCATGTTGCTTTCTAACGCCACAGGATGCAATGCGGTTGTGGTTTAAAACTGGTATGTTTTCTGCCTCGTGTGCTTCCCGAAAAAACGTGTTGTGAGGAAACAAAACTGACTCTCCAACAGTCCAGCCTTTGTCACAAGCTAGGCTGAAAATGCCTCAGGACATCTCTTTGCTGAACATATACATAAGATGTAATTTATATTCTTTTTTTGTTTTCTGATTTATTTTTCCTCACAATACCTCCCAATACTGAGGCGCCACAAACAACACACCCACTGGTGTTATCTCTGCAGCAACAAGCCTCAGCACAGCCTCACCTTTATCTAAACAATAATTCAGCTGACTCCCATTTCATCAACAAAGAAGCAACAATCCAGTTAAGCAGTTCTCACTGTCTGATCCATGCCAGCGTCACTAGGTTTAAATGTTGTGCCCCAACATGTCATGACACGAAGGCTGCAACTGACCATTACGTTTCTTACTGATTCAACTGTAAATTAATTATTAAAAAAATAGCTTGTTACAATATTATAGAGCCTAAAGTGACTTCATTGAATGCCTTGTTTTGTCCAAAACATTTCCAAACCCCCAAATATTAGATTTACTACAATGTTTAACCAAGAAAAGCAGCAAATCCTCACAGTTTAGTACCTGGAAATATTACATTATTGGCATTTTTACTTTAAAAATGAATAAACTAAAAAATGATTACAGATATAGTTGCCAATAAATTTTCTGTGGATCAAAAATGGATTAATTGTTGCAGCTCTACATGACATAAGAAACTTTTTCTTCTCTCTTACCAACTCTGTTTACATTCACAAAATATTCCAGTTTTTGCCCTTATTCCAAAAAAAGACAATATTCTTACTAAGCAGTTTACAAGGCCAGAAATCTATGAAAAATATCCTCCTAATACAATAGCCCAAACTGATGTTTTGAGGGTTTTTTTTCTTTCTTTTTCTCTTCTCTTCTTTTTCTTTACATAACTTTCTTTGTGCTCATCTACCTGTCCTTTCTTATTAATATTTTTTTATTATGGCCTATATGTGTATCTATTTTTAAACAACTGTATAACTGTTTTTTCTTATAAATGATTAATATGCACTGACACTTTTCTGGGTTTCCCCTGCATGTCTCCCTTAATTGAAATATACAAGATTGCTGTTTTTTTTTAATATGTGCTACATAAATAAAATCAAGATCAATGAAAAAGATGTCGAATTAATGTTCTTATTGACATACAGCCACAAAATGAGCCCTAACATCGCATCAAAATGTGTCGTAAAAAAGTGGAAAAGTAGAATGGGTATCGCTTGTGTCGTGAACTTTTCCAGCAGTGGTAGTCTTGTTTAACCATGCAAACACAGCCAAACATTTTCATTTTATTTGTTGATATCCAACTTTTTCATACTGTGTCACAGTAGATAAGTTTCTCCTCCTGAGCAGAAATGTTGGATTTTCTTCCAGGCAGTCATCTCTACCTCACAGTCTTAGAAAGACTGTTGGTAAGTTGGTTTGTGAACAATGTAAAGAGCTAACCATAAACAAGCAAGAGGCTGTGTGTTGTAAATGGCAGGAAAAACCCAAATTGAGATGTTCTAAACGTGCTGTAAATACAACAAAACGCTCCTACATTCTTAATAACACTAACAAATTCTACATTTTTCAATCATTAAATGCTTCATTCTGAAAAAGGCCTAATTCAGATTTCCCAAACAGAATATGCTGTTAACATGAACTGTATCAAATTCAGAAAGTGTCCTATTATGAATAAATGGAATATCAGGGTGCATGTAAATGTACCCGCTGCCTCCATCTTTCATGTTCTTCTGCTCTTCAGTATTTTAATGTCTCTCCATTTATTAAAACTTGCATTATCCATTACTTCTGTAGTTGAACTGAATGGCTCTAGTTCATCTCTGTGAGGTATTTTGAACTCTTAATTCTGTTACTGTGAGCATGCGTGTCTCCTGTGTGGGATATAATCCCCCTCATAAGGGTTTGTTCACACACAGAGAGCCGTCCCCAGTGTAGTGCAGGGGCTGGAGGTGTGAGTTGCATGGTTACATCATCGCCAGCTTCTTTTCTTATCCTTCCCCTCCCTCGCCACCTCTAACTCTCCCTCTTTTTCTCTCTCTTTCTCTCTCCCTCCCTCCACTTCCTTCTTCCTCTTCTCTCTGCACTCTCTCCCCCATCTTCCTGGCTGCTTTTTCTCCCTGTACCTTTCTACACCACCCACTTTTTTGCCCTCTCTCTTACATAAGACACAGGGATCAGTGCACAGATGATTTGTCTTAACAGAGTTTTTTCTCACTGTCCCTGCGGCTCCTTTTTCTCTCACTCGGGTCTACTAATGTTATATTCTTTATTCTATTCATCTGACGGGCCATCCCAAAAAATAACAAAATTAAAAAAACAGAATTAACAAAAAAAGAAGAAATTCAAAGAGTTGCATGAAAGAAATTTCTACTTCTATTTCTACTGATGATTTATTTTCAATCTAAGATTATACCACGAGTCAGAGCTTTTGTAAGAACCTGGATTTTTTTTCTTAAATAAGTGAAGGTTGTGACAGAAAATAACATCAGCCCTTTTAAACAAACAAAGTTCCTTTTTTAGACTGAACCAAACAACGGGGCTTCTTGCCGCTCTAGCGTGTGATCATAGCGGCATGCCGGCAGAAGCAGAAGAGCCGAGGTGTGCGTGACATTTAACAGCATCAACCTCTGGTGTGACATTTAATGTAACACGTCAGCAGCGCTTTATTAACAATAGCAATAACAAACAGCCTCTGTTATACAGTGGCTGATCTCATTGTTTTCCCAATTTGCGGACATTGCCGGCTGCTCTTCGTTCTCTGAGTAAGCTGCTAACTGCTTTTTAAAGTTCCCGCGGTGGGTTGCACGCATAACACGCCGTCAAAACATCACACCCATCACGCCCATAATCCCATCCTGCTGCCTGTCCCTTTTACATAGATGCAGTTTTGGTGCTGTTACCACCTCTTTTGCCAGCTCAAAGGCGAGACAACTGTGTCCTCCCGTTCCACGATCGTACCTTCAGCAAGGCGGCATAACGGCACGATGTTGTGACACGAAAAGGCAAAGTTAGAGGGGCTACTAAAAACTCAAAATAATAAGGCAGAACAGAGTTTCTTTTCCAAGAATAGAGATTGAAACTGCAACAAAGAAGAAATAAAAAGAGGGAATCTGAGAAGGAAGAAGGAAGGAAACAAAAACCCAAAGCAGGCAGTGGAGAGTAATTCAACAGGCGTACATAGTGTAGAGGCCAGACTTTCACAATCACTCTTTGTCTTAACTTGGACATTTAAACACGATCTTCACAGCTTCCCTGTTGTGTTGAATGTAATCTTAAATGTGACAGGAATTACAGCAGAAAGCCAACATGAGATACCGATCAAGGGTCATTCTTGTGTTTGTGTATATGTTAACATACAATAACACAATGTAATGAGACCACTGTTAATTTAAATATTAACTTCACTCCATTCTTTCTGCTGTAGTGACGCTGTGTTGCCGGGCAACAAGGGAAATGCCTTTGAGTCTGTTTAGTGTGCCGGTCACATTGTGTGTGTTCAATGTATGAGAACAACGGTGTGTGTCGAACACAGTTTAACAGCTGAGAAAAAAATGTCTGGTACACACTTTTATTTTAATACCTGACACACCTGAACACACCTGACACACCTGACACACCTGGACACACCTGAACACACCTGAACACACCTGACACACCGTGCGGTCTATTCAGTGCTCTGTGTGTGTGTGTGTGTGTGTGTGTGTGTGTGTGTGTGTTTGGGTGGGACTCTTCAGATTCTTCAGAGAAGTATTTTGTTGATGAAAGAACATCTGTTGTGTACTGCACAACAATAGCTAGAGGAAGTTACTGCTTACATTCATACTCGACTTGTGTCTGACCTGCAGCCAATTAAAAATTCTTGGCGTGATTGTGGTTCGTTTTACTGGAGGAGATTTCTGTTTCTTGGTAGGACGAAGTAGTGTAGTCTGTTATAGGCGTGGAAATTAACTTTTTGTCCAGCTACCACTGTGACTGCTGGATTTCAACCCACCACTCAATAGATTACAATTGTTTTTTGGCTGCTAAGTGAAACAAATCTGGCAGCCAAATGCAAACTTTACCTGCATTTGGCTTGTGGCTTGAGTTTATTCCCAACCTCTGGGCAAATGTATCCAAAATATAGTTAAACTGAATTGAATTTTAGTCTTTTAATCTCAACTGGTGTTGCAGGATTTTCAAACTGGTATCTCTGGAGTACCAAAGACTACTTGTAGTACAACCTTGATGTAATTTCTGCAGTCTCTCATATACAGTATCCTGTGCATTTCCTACATTCCTGTCTAGAGCCAGCAACTAAATAAATGATTTATAAACTAAGAACCTCAATCCAAGGTTCAAAATCATACATGAGAACATACAGTTCAGCCAACTGAGTTTGTGCTTTTGTAATCACGGCATAGAATCATTCAAATGTACGACAGTATTTTGTAAACAATAGAACCATATCATCATAATATAATACCACGTAAACAATAGTACTGTGTATATATACTGATTTATATAATATATTGAATGCTGAAGTCACAGTAAGACTTCAGCAGTAAAGTCACATGTGAAACCATGTATAAAGACAAAACAATGCTGACTTTTACTTTCACCCACAACCATTATATTTGATCACTGAAAATAGGTCATAGGCGTCGTACACGATTCACTCATTCACCTAACGTGGACTACAGGAAGACGGCTGCAGCTAATGATTATGATCACTGTCAAATCATTTCTTGATTACTTCGTTAGCTGTTTGGTCAATAAAATGTCAGAAAATGTTGAAAATGTTGATCAGTGTTTCCAAAGTTAACTGTCATAATGAAGCAAAGAAATTCACATTTAAGAATCTGGTGTCAGATTTTTCTCTGGAAAAAAGTCAAACTCATTAATCAATTATCGAAATTAGTTGGCAATGAATTTAACTGTTGAAAGCTAAACAATAAATGTTTTTAACTTTATATATGAATATCAGTCCCATTAAGGAAATAAACTAAAACATTTAGCTGCGGCATCATGTAGGACTGAAGAAACTTCCAGAAACAATTCTGTTATTACCACCTTGACTCGAGTGAGTTTGCTGTTGTTGGCATGCCAAAATTTAAATCTTTGAAGGATTTGTCTATTGTTGTGTTTTAACCCAGAAAGAATTTCACCCCTGACCCCTGGCAGAGTCAAATGCCACAGTCTTCAGTCTCAGTGTCATAATAAAGGAAGAAAAGAGCAGAAGACAAAGAGGAGTTTGACGGATTTTGTAATCTGACTTTTTTGCCATTTTGTCAGGAATGTAGACAGTGAATTCATGTATTCATAACTATTTTTTACGTAAAAGACCTTTCAAAAATGTGTAGATTATGCTTTGGTCTCTTTTGTAATGTTTTTTTTTCTGTTTTCTTTTTTAACTGGAGGTAAATACATCACCAGGTACTTGGCATTTATTGTACAAACAGTAGATTTATACATGAACTATATCGAGGTAAAAGAATAACTACATCTTGAGTGGAGGGTGGGGTGAGCAAAAATAGATAAAACATGCTTTATTTATCCCTGAGGGGAATCATTACGGCAGGAAGGAGGAAGAAGTGTAGGCTTGAGACCGAAGACTAAAATAAGTAATGGTCTGAATAAAAGAAAACCTCTCTGTGACTTCAGATCAAACGTTTCTCTCTTTACATCTTCGACATAAAAAAAACTTTGCAAAAGCATGAAATGTGACAGTGTGCCTTCATGTTACCACATACACCAGAGGATGAACGGTACAAAGGTGATAGATGGAGAAAGTACCTGTTCATTGATGGAGCTGTAGTCGTTGGTGGTGGAGACGTCATCGTCCTCCGAGTCAAACAGTCCCTCCTGGTTATCTAACAGCTCTGCCAGGACTCTGCTGACAGACTCCTGGTCCCGAAGGTCCTCTCCTTCTGTTGACAGACTGCAAACAGACCAGAGGAGAGTGTGTTGTGCTGGCTGTACGATGTGCTCCATGGGATGTTCAATCATTTTAAGCAGCATATAAAAGTTCCTCTGTGTGTACTTATATACTATGTGATCTAAATTAATGTGTATGCCAAAAATGTGTCAGTATTGTCAGAAGCATGGCCACACAGCAGTCTTGTTGTCACTGATGATATGGGCATATTATTTACCTCCCCATAAAGATTTATAACCAAATGACTTTAGAGTTTTTACACAGGACATTTAAATACAGAAATAAGGATGCAAACAATAAAGACAGAGTACAACCTTCCTGGATCTTCATAAAACTTTTAAGTAAATACTTGTCAGGTGGTAAAACATGCACTTGCGCTTAGCTCACAGTACCTGACAGGTAAGGTTGCAGAGTTACAATGTGATTATTAAAGATTAAGTTCTATAATTTCAACCTGGACACTATTTTCCAGTGTTTTTGTGGATAAGTGATTAATGGGAACAAGAGCTACAGCCAGCAGCTGTAGGTGCCAAACTCACCAGACTCCATTTAACTAAACAGTAATTTTATCATCCTAGAACACGATTCATTTAAAGTCGACCGAAACAAAATAAAACCCAGAAAAAAACATCATGGTTCGTATTTTCACTGTTCCAACAATCATCAACTCTGGTTAAGTTTATATGAACCCTTAATGCACCCAGTTAGATGTGAAAACATGCCAGCTCTGTGCATGCTGAAATTACTGTTTATTTAAACAGAGTCTTAGGATTTGACAATATCAATTTCAAGGCTGTAAAAATAAACTTACTGTCTAATAAAAAGGTCTATCTCTGTAGGGATGTTCTTCATAAACTGTCAGACACTTGGAATAATAATCTAAACTTGTCAGTGGCAAAAACAGGAACTTTTATTGGATGTAAACAGACAGGGCAACAGCCCGTTTCGCACCTGCTGGCTGCAGCTCTCCTGCTCAACACCGGACCAATCTCAAAACATTAAATTGTTCCTATTAGTCACTAAAACACTAAAACAAGGCAGATTAGGTCCAGATTAAAAAATATCCCACCTACACTTTGACCACAATTATTAAATAGCCCTATATGGGACATCTTACTGGAAGATGTCTGGTCCGAAAACAGCCGCCAGCGTCCCGATGTTCCAGCTCTCCTGCTGAAGTGAAGCCACGCTGGCCAGGAAGCGGCAGAGGAAACGCAGCAGGCCGTAGTTCAGCTGTGGAAGCTGCTGCAGCAGGTACTTCAGGTTTCTACACAGATCCTCTTCGTTGCTGTAATCTGGAGATGTTTAAGAGAAGAATACCAGTTATGATCGCATGTAAATATTTATGTTTTCGTAAGATTCGATGAGTCAATGTCACTAACTGTGATAAATTTTACTGGAAAAGCTGTTTTTTACCATCAACACTAAAAAAACGTGTAGGCTTTATAAATGCTGCCCTCAATGCTGCGACACCGCTTCGTTTCATGACTGTATTTGGAGATACTGTGGAGTGAGCTATGGTTTGTCAAATCCTTTGTGTTCTCTCACAGTTGACCTTGAAAATTCCTCGCTCAAGAAAATATGCAGAGCCAGATAAGATTAATGTATGATCCTCCGAGAAGAGGTGAAACGAGGTGAAACAGAAGATGGCATTAGGGAGGGACATGTAGTGGTACAGTTGTGCCATTAGAGAATATAATAGAATGAAAAATGAATGACATGACAGAGTCTCAGAAACACCCCCCACCACACTGCTGTAATCTGACAGCAGCAGGAACAACCATCATCATGGCACAGGGATTAGACCAGATAATCTGTGACAGAAGCAAAAGGGAACAGGGCAAAAAGGAGAGACAGAAACGGAGCAAATGTGGAAGTGGGAGATTTGTGAAAGCGAACACGTTGTCCTTTAAACATGTAGTACTCCGCTTCTTAATTTGTTGCCTGGAATGGTCTATCCTGTATAACTTTAGCGATTCACATGATCATATTTCCCTAATTACGTCCTTTTTTTTTTAATTAAAAAAAATAATTCTTAAAACTGTAGTGGGTAACTTTAATTAAAAGTAACTTTCTGGCATATGTGCTGAAACTGTAAGTACATCCTACAGAAAAACATCTGTTGTTGGTTTAAGAGAGGATATAGTTCGAACACCAACATCCTGATTTTGACCTCATCAACCACATAAACAAATTATCAATACTGCTGGGACAACACACACACACACACACACACACACACACATTATTATTATTACTATTATGATTCAATTAGGCCTAGTTGTATTGTTGTCATTATTATTATTGTTTTTTTTTAAATATTGTTGCTGATGTACATCTGTATGTTCAGCTTGCATGAAATAATCTTGTTGACACAGTTGATGTTCTCTCTTTATACTGTTCCATGTTAAAAACAACTGTTCAAAAGTGCTTGACAATGGTCATGCCATAAAGTCTACATGAATTGAATTGATATAAAGAGAAAGAGGGCGGAGTGAGCGAGCTGAGAAATGACATGAGAAGTGGAAAAGCCGTCCCTGTCACACACCTTGGTGTAGCTGTAAAATGTGTCCCTGTATCGCCGTTGGGATAACCGGCTCAGGAAGCTCCTGCAGGAAGAGTCGCAGCAGACTGACCGCTGACGCCAGGTCCGCCTCCTTCTCTAGCTCCACTTCCTCTCCGCTGTCGTACCGCTGGCGCAGCCAATCCACACGCTCTGCGTTGCCATTAACAAGGAAGAGCCCCTCCAGGTCCAGGTGACCTGATGACACGTGCAGCAATAATTAGACACACTGTACATCATTATATCATTTCTATGTTTGAATATTTGGTTAGGTCATTGAGAACGTTCTTGTTTTTAAACCTCCTAACCTTCAGTACAGACTGGCAGTGAAGTATTAGAGAGAAAGTGAGTGAATGAAGTGCGATTTTTGGAGCTCTCATTATATTACATCTGGAGTGCTCTGCCAGGAAGACATTAATGATTCAAACTAATGGAATTTATTTGAAAAGTTATAAAAGTTATTTCATTCCTCTGCACAGTCTGCCAATGTTTGAGTCACACATGATTTGAGATTTACATCATTGCTGGGAAGATAACTGAAATCACAGCCCTGCTTCTTTAAAAAGCCACCTGCATTTATGCTTTACTCTGTAAGCAGAGGGCTTGCATGTAGCCGAGGCTGGGCATTAATACCAG
Organism: Plectropomus leopardus; assembly: GCF_008729295.1. NCBI lineage: Eukaryota > Metazoa > Chordata > Actinopteri > Perciformes > Serranidae > Plectropomus > Plectropomus leopardus. The sequence goes on from NC_056471.1 coordinate 26,776,830, forward strand.
AAAAAGGTCTGTCCAGTTCAATTGTCTTATAAAAATGATTTACTGGGTAGGCATGGCAGCTTTTGCTTATACAATAGTTTGTAAATACATGTTTTTACTGCACTCAGAACAACATATCTGCATTAAAAACTTTGAAAATAAAGCAAACAAAAACAAAAACAAAAGATATATATGCTATGGTTGCCCAGTAGGTATTTGTGTGGGTATTAAATATAGTGAATAGCTGTGTCAAAGTCGAGGACTCAGAATACCTAAATGGAAAAACCTGGTGAATACAGTGTAGTCGTGCAATATTTTAGAGCTTTGGACTTAATGAAAAATCATCTGGACTCCCAAATAAATAACTGACAGGCGTGTTGATGTTATGCAAAGCTAAAGGTTACAAAAACTTAATTCATAATTTATTTTATTTTAAAAAATGCTGACCTGAATTTGATGCCAATGGTCAAAAATAGAACAAAAGTACAGGGATCTGTGTGTCAGCGTGTGTATTTATTGCTTTTGTGTGTTTGTAATCTCCTCCCTTATCAGTATACAAAAAACATTGGAATGACAACACTGTCCTCTGGTCTTTCCTGTGTGTGAAAACATCACTGAGTGCTGAGTGTTTGTGATTAATGTGAAAGCTGACCGGCGGGGGAGAGGGGAGGGCGGGAGCAATCGTGCCTGATGTGAAAACATCCTGACAAGACAAACCGATCAGTACCATCAGCAGTTCATGTCAGGACTCGAGCCACTTTTATATCATTTTTGTATTATCATGCTTTTTTCCCCTTTAATATGAGCATAAAGTTATGAACGATGGACTGATAAGTTATTATGCTATGTGTTGTCACCTGAATCTGCAGCTTCAACAACAACTACTGCTGAGATTTGCCCAATTAAAATCACGTTGCTGTTCCATTAACTCTTAGCGACTCTTGGCTTGTCTTAGTCCTGCAAATGCTTCATTCAAGATTCAAGATGGTTTAATGTCCCTCTTGAATCTTGAATCCTGAATTAAGCATTTGCAGGTCTAGATTTTCTTTGTTGACGTCCATCTAACAACAAAAAATCTACTGCAGTGTGAAGTAAAAGCAACAGCTGTCGAAGGTGAAAGCTGATTGGCCCGATTGGATATGCTTTCAGGTTTGCTCCAGAAGAAACAGAGGAGAGTAAAGTACGCCTCAAACATGCACCTGTTACGAATATCGACACTCGAAGGCAGAGCAAAAAGCCTGCTGTAACAGAGAAAGGCAAAATAGGGCTAAGCAATAAGGATAGCCCGATTACCGGAGGCAAGTAAAATGCCACTTCTGGCTACTAAATTTATAAACTAGAAGAATTTAAATAATCAAAAGCCCATGTTGGAGTTGCTAAGAAATGTGAGCCAGCTCACTTCTTTCTCATTTTTGTTGAGAGTTGCAGTGCTGATCAGGCGCTTGCGTGAACACAGTAGTGGGTAAAAAGAAAGTTCATGAGCTGAAGCACAAGACAGATTTCAATTGTCCTATAAACAGAAGTTTTGTTGAGTGACATTAGAGAAAGGGGATGTATTGCACGCTTTGCAGCAAGTTTGAGAGCGAGGCAGATGAGACAAGATCCCTTTTAATGATAATTAACTATGTTGTTATTTGACTTCCGATAATAAATAAAAGTATTAATAGGGGCAAGCAAAAACTGATTTTGGACAAGTAGATTTTCTTATTTCTGACTAGAGACAAAAAAAGCACCATTGACCCATGGAGGATGTGATGGATCCTACAACTTGAGATAATGACACTTTCTGAAAGTCTATCCTTGAAGGGATTTAAGGTGTTGCACATGAAAAGTGCACAGAAAAAGTGACACAAGTAGTTGTTTGAAGAAAGACAAAAAGAGATCTTGAGAGAAGTTAATTGTCTGCATTCTTTCTCTCCACTGAACACCTGGGGAATCGCCGCACAGAGTTGACATGCCTGTCGTTAAAGTTACAAGAATTGCCCGACAAACAGCTTTTCAACAGCCCAACAAGCACTCAGTTAGACGCATACTGCAGCGTGAGTGACAGCGACATCTGTGCAACCAAATAAATCACATACCTTCTCACATCACACTGTCATGCACATCACTGATGTCCTCACAGATTGTTGAATAATGATTCAATTAAAACATTGCTCATCCCTGAGTAACACTAAAATGTCTACTAAAGCAGTCAGTCACAGATGCCACAGCTTTAATCTGACACACCTTCATGTGCTTTCCCCTTCAGATCTCTGTGTTACATCAGATCACCTTTTTACTTCATATTTTGAACATCCCAGCTCTGTCCAAAACTTCAGACTTCACACACAAATCAAATAAGAGAGATTAAGGCCTTTTCACTGGCTGAATAACTTCTGGACTGGCAGCACCACTCTAATTAATGCGCCAGCAGAGGCCCGGGAGGATTAAAGACTTATTACATAACCTCATATGGTCGAGCAGCCCCCGGGTCACATAAACCATCAAACTGCTTCACTGGTCGACTGAGGGGAACTGAGGTGAAGCTTCAGTCCACTACTAGATGAAAGGAAATATATTTTGTGTCTTAGAAATTTAGAAAGAAAGCTATTTGAATTGTTCAACTTGTCATGGAAATTTTGTGTTCAACATCCTCTCTTGATATACGGTTTAGGTTTCTCAAACCCAGGGCGAATGAAAACTCTTTCTTAAACACAAGTATTACTTTCAGTGGTTTGTAGATATATCCAGTTTGTCCCGGGTCCCGCTGACCTGTCTCATAATGCTGATCTTCACAATACATCCCTTTGTTCGCAAACGATGGAATGACTTTTAAGCATTTTCCTTAATTTTATGTACAGCATTTTTACAGCCATCACATTGGTTCTGCTGTGGGTAACAAAGTAAATCACTTCTACACACGATCTTTACATACATATTAGGCACCTATGTTAACTGTGCACTTCGTCGTCTGGTTCAGTTTAATGTTGCAGCCCTTGCTAGTTGGTTAAACCTGTTACCCAGAGGAAAACGGGAGGAGTTTGGATAGGTATGCAAGACTATCTAGCAGCTCTGATCATCAGTGGCTCTTTCAAACACACATGCGTTCATGCACGTGCAGGTGGGCATCCAAGCAACCAGTTCAAGTCCACCGCCGTACGTGGAAAGTATACCCAAGCCTTCACAATCACACACTCGCTCCAGCTGGATTTTTGTTAACTATTATATAGTGCGTGGTTGTGTTTTGTAGAATAATGTGCAATGTTGATGATGCACAGTGAACAAAGCCACACATTTCAGTTCAGCAGCATAAAAAAATCACTTAAATTACTGAAAAATGTAAACAGCAAAATGAAATGGCTAATTATGGCTGAAAAGTGAGCCATAATTATTACTGTAGCACCGATCTGCCACAATAGTTTCGATGTGTGGTCTATTTTCTTTTCTATATTATTATAATAATAACGTAGTATCACTGTTAGACGAGCAGACACACTTACCTAAAACTGAGTTTTCACCTACTAAGTCAACAAAAAAATGACATTTTTTCAGTCATTTCAGTAGTTCAAGCGTAAAAGGTACCCAACCCTATCTTCTACACAATGGGTTTTTGAAAACTGTTTAGATTTTTAGAATAAATTAAGCTAAATCCTGACTGTTTTCTGAGGGTTTTTCTTGTCTTACTTTTGGACTAGTCAACTAGTCTAAGTTTAAACTTCCCTTTAAATGTCAGAGAAATTAGTCATCAGGGACATCCCCAGTTTACGCCAACAATGCGTTCTGAGCACAAAGAGGATTGACTGGTTAGGTGTGTGTCTGAGGGCTTTATGAGTTATGTAACACAGAACTGGTGTGGATGGTGTTACGCAGTCAGAACCATTACCAGCCAAAAGTAGACGCATTCTGTCTGTGTCTGGTTAGTTTCAAAACTACAAAAGTCAACATTTTTTATTCTTGTCATCCTTCAGAGCCAGACGTCTGAACTGCTCTTATGAAGACAGTGACATAAGTTCCTGCTCTGCGAGGCTTGAAGATAAATGTTCCGGGGGAGATGTGGGAAAGGCCCGGGGCCAGGACTTTGGTAGGTTCCTCTCTTCACTGCTAAGCTCTCCTGTTTTCACAGGCGAAGCAGCAGTTGACAGAGCTGTTATGTAATGGAGAAGGAAGTGGACCGCGGATCTGTCTGCTGGTGCATTCAGAGTTCATCTTATCACATAAACCGGATCTCCACTAACGACATATTTTGGTTTATCGTGATGCAAGAGCAGTCAACAGCAGCAGGGCGTGATTGGGATTCTGAAACATTACTGAAGGCAATCAGATGTAACTGAAAGCTCAGAAGTATGTCCTTAGACGTGATAAAAGTGGGACACAAATAGGAATTTAAGTGGGCTGAAACTAGTATTCATATTCTTATTCCAGCATTCACATTTCAAACTAAAATCAAATGTCAAATGTCAAATGTCACTGTGGTTCTGCATTGTCAGTCAAATAAGGACAATGACATAAACGTGTAAAGGCCTCACGAGAATCAGATGCCCCACAATGCAGCATTATTACGATACTTTCTGCCACCTTTAGTGAAGCGTAGCGACACAGACAGCTGATTAAAATGACACAAATATCCTGCTTTCTGCCTCAGTTTACGGTGTGAATCTCTTTAATTTCATCAATATAAAAGTCCTCTGCTATGTTTATGTTTATATTGGATAAAGACAAATGCACGTTCTAGATATTGGGAGGCTGTGTCCCCTGTGTCCCCTGTGTCCCCTCTGAAATCCTACATAAGAACCAGTACAATGCCGCAGCTGAGATGAATTAAACACAACCCAGTGATACTATAATACAATCAGTTAAACATTGGGAAAATTAAAGCTCTGAATACCTGGAGGAGACACGTGTGCACGTTAACACGCCGCAATACAAGAAAATGTTGACAATCTGCTTTAGTCACATACAGAGACAGAGTTCTGCTGGCCCAAGGCAACAGCAGATTTTGAGAGGATTTAGAGTTTTTGGACCTGGATTTGTGTCAAACCATTCTGTTTCTATTTTGTGCTTTTCAATAGCTCACAGCAGGGATGTGCTCACAGTAGGGATGTGTTGACTAGTCAATTAAACATTGCCACTTTTACTTGTCAGCATCAGAAATGCTCGTCCATTAAACATATTATTACCATATTCAGAGGAAAACGGAGGGAGTTCTGGTCAGCATGCTGGTCAGTGGCCCTAAACATTAATGGCTCTCACTCTCTCTCTTGGTTCACACATACATGCACAAACACACATGCGGTACAAGTCCACAGCTGAGATAGATGAAACATAATCCAGTATACAAGTAATTAAACTGTGGGAAGATACAAAACTATATAAACTCTTAGTGCAACAACAGACAAGGTCAATAGTGAGTGGGGCACACATCAGCATATTCCACGTATTCATCAGCTCTGAATACGTGGAGGCTACGCGTGTTAAAAATGTTGACAATCTGCTCAAGTCACATACAAAGAACAAGTTCTACTTGCCTATGGCAACAACACATTTTTAAAAAAGATTAAGAGTTTTTGGACTTGGATTTGTGTCAAACCACTCTGCTTCTATTTCGTACTCTAAGTGTGAGCTTTGACAGTGAGAGGATAGCCACTTTGACCATTTTTTATGGGGAAGATGGAATTTAGTGAAAGATGCAAAGTTAAAAAAAGCATAAATATGAATTATGTCAAATGAAAATGGTGTTTTGTTCAATATTTGGTATATTACGGTGCATATGTTTGATGCTTTTGTAGAGTTTTCAGTTAACAATAGTGTAACTGTTGAGTTTTTAATTATATTTCATTAGTAACTAAGAAAAGAAGAATATTATAAAACTCAATTGACTCATACAGATTTGATCAAATGTCTGCAAACAAATGCATCACCACAAACGTGGGTGTGTATGAGTCAAGCAGATATATTGTATTTTATTGGTTTATTAGGCGTTTGAATTTACTGAAATTGTTGCATTGGCGTCATCAGCGTTGGATGATATTTAAGTTTTTGAGAATATTGATTTGATGAAAACTATTCGAATATATATCATATACTGGATGTGAAATGATGTGCAACAAATATCTGTAGCCCAAAGTTATGAAATAAAGCAACTTTTACCTGCATAATAATGACTGGCAGAAAAAAATGGGATTAGGCATTTGTATGTTTGTGTGTGTGTGTGTGTGTGTGTGTGTGTGTGTGTGTGTGTGTTCATCACTCACCATGCTCCTCGATGTAGTCGACGATGTGTTTCACCAGTGCAGGAACCTCATGGCCACTGATTGTGTGTGTGCGCGTCACCTCCTCCAAAGGAACGCCAAATACCCGTGTGGTGCTGGCTGAGCTCCCGCCCTCGTTGCCTGGCAACGGAGACACGCTCTTCCTCATGGCCTCCTCCTCCTCCTCACCACAGCCCCGCCAAGACCTAACGTCTGTAGGAAAAAAAAAAAAAGAAAAGCAGGAGGGAGATTAGACAAAAAGAGAGAAGAATGGTTTACAAAATAAGAGCCTCAGTTAAAGGATGCCGTGCGACATTAAAACATCACTTTTCATCCTCAGTAGTCCAAACTCTGAAAGAGTGAAGGGAAATCACTTCTGAAGACTGAAAGAGAGATCCAAGGAGTTGACAAGAAGAGCTGCTCTGCTGTTGACAAACAAACAAAATGAGCACAACACCCTGAAACATGAGGGAGTGATACGCTGTTTGTGGACCTCCCCTCCTGACACTGAACCGAGACAGAGGAGGAGGAGGAGGAGGAGGAGGAGGAGGAAGAGGAGGAGGGACAGCGGCAGTAGGCCACTGGCCAGCAGAGGCATTTACACCTGACCTGGTCCTTTAAGGGAGAGGAAGAACAGGTGGAGCAGGAGAAGAGCTACAATATATGTTAAAGTTCATTCTGCGTCTGTCACAGGAAGTTCTCCTGTCCTATGATCACTGCATTCATACATATACGATCGATCAGGGTTTCTAAAACTGTGAATGCAGACTAAAGTGGGTTAAACCATAACCTTTTTTTAGAACTACTGCTAATTTAGTTAATATGCTATGACGTTATAAGTTTGTCCACAGCTAAGATGAGATGATGACACCACTTACTACCTCAGCATGCAATGTTGTTGACAAAACAACAACAGCGGCTGTTTCAGACAGCACACACCGAGCCACAGAGCTGCCATTGTTTTAGAGCAGTTTCAGAGGAATACTGCGTGTTTTGACTGTAGCTGACATTACACCTTGAAAGAATACTTCACCCAAAAACGGCCATGTGTACATCAATTATTCACTGCGTGTTACGTTGAATTCCTGAAGAAAATCTGTGTTTCTTGCATGCATTCACAGTGAACAGAGAATTCACAAAAGGCGGACGTTCATCGATTTAAGTAAACTGGCACCATGTTGAACACAAACCAAACTATATTAAAACATCTATTTAAAACTCTCACGCAACTCATATATTATAATGCAAGTCCCGCTTATCCAGTCGAATGCTCAGTACTTCCCAAACACATGTATTTTTGCTAAAATGTTATGATTAAAAGACGTCAGTACACTTAGACTCATACTGAATTGCACCACACATTGGCATTTGTTTCAATGTCGACACATTCGGGTTTATAAGTGGCCGCTAGTGTGTATTTTCAGTTTAACAGCGGTCAAGTATTGTGCCTGGGCACACGGGTGCATATGAATTTCACTCAAGTGGAGCTCATATGAATGTATGTGCACACTCAGGGCACACTACTCATAGGCAGAAGTGTTTGATATCAAAACGTTTTATCAAAAAATGCATGTGTTTGAGAAATACTGAGCATACGACTGGATAAATGAGACTTGCATTATGCTGCACAAGTTGTGTGAGAGTTTGTGAACTGATGTTTTGATATGGTTTTACTGTTGTCAAATCTGGGGCCTGGTCACTTTAATTCATGAAGAGTGTGAAATTAAATTGGAATTATTGGCTAGACTATTGACTGAAATGTTCAATTTAGTCTGATCACCAAAAAAGACTAAAATGTTAACCATTTTCATTGATTAAGACTAGAATTTTTTGACTAAGACTAAAAAGCCAGATTTACAGTTAACAAAACTGTGGCTAAAAGCAAAAAACAACAACAAAACAGGATGAGGCTGATTACATATGATAAAAACTGACGAGGACTTTTGATGAAGTTCTAAGAATGAAACAGCTAAAACTATTTATAAGACGCCCTAATGAGATGTTTCTGTTCAAAAGAACCAGTGTGTGGTTGGACAAAATTACTTTTAAAAATACAGGTTCCTTGTACTTGTGTATTTGGGGAGCCACAGCAGGAAGAGAAGGAGACAGATTAGAAACAGAGTAAAGTAACAGAGCTGCGGTGCTGCTTTCAGACGGGGATTATGGAGCAGGTGTTCTGTCTTTGCTAAATGAAAGGGCGGCTAAAGTAGAACACCAGGATTTCCTCTTTTTAAAGTGATATTATATCAGCTTCTTACAACTATGTTTTAAATTGCATAAACACGATTCAGCGTGGGTGAAAGTCAGTCGTTTTTGCACTTTTTTTGTTACATAATCATCATTTAAAGGCCATTACTTAAATTAAATTCTCCATCCCTACAGTATTTGTCATGTCCTTTGCCATCATCACTCCTTAGCTGCCGTGCAAAGGCGATGCTGTGAGTGCCTGAGTCAGACAACGGGATGGAAACCAATGCAAAGTGAACAAGAATGTGCAACAACAATTTCTGTCCAAAGTTTGACATTGATAATGGTCGATTCGTGAGTAATCTGAACGCAAACAGTGGCAGATGGTGTCCAGTCTACTCCTCAGGGGAGGAGGAACATCACCAAATGTTTATCAGAAAATGTACGCTGGTTCTGTTCCAGTTTAATTAAGCTTATATCTGATCTTTACTAACATTGGTCTTTTAAAGATATTACCATTAATTACAATAACAACAGATATACCATAAAATATACTGACTTGTTAATATTTTAAATAATTACAATACCTTCAGTTGAATTATTTTTTTTTTTGTTTTAAGTACACGAGATCAGTAGACTCAGTAGCCCTGGAGTCAGAAATGACATCACAGTGCTGACATTTACAAAGAACTCATTGAATACATGCAGTTATTTCTCATAAAAAGGTTTGCGTGTGCACACACACACACACACACACACACACACACACAGTATGGCTATAAAAATGGCTATAAAACAAGTTTTACTTGTTCAAAGTGGTCAGCTGTCTGCTCCTCCTCTCACTCCTCTGATAACCAGTTTAAAACCAGTTTGGTGTTTTTATGGTGAACAGCAACTGAACATCTACAGAAGAATCTGAGGATATTTTTATATGAGGTATGTGGGTTTCTATATCAGGATGCAGGTAATGTTTTATTCTTCCGTGACATTCGGTGTAAAGATGTGCTGATGTTCAGCATTATCACAAAATTGAGTTTTTTTGTTTGTTTGGTTTTTTTTTTTTAATTTTCACTTAAGAGAGCCAAACGAATTGGTATTTTTTGTTTGGCTAATATCCATCCATCCATCCATCCATCTTCATCTGCTTATCTGAGTCCGGGTCCCTCTCCACAGCAACGCTTTCCAGCTCCTCCCGGGGGAACCCGAGGCGTTCTCAGGCCAGTCGAGATATCTAATCCTCCCTGGTCGAACACCTCTAACAGGAGGTTTGGCTAACAGGCTCGGGATATATCATATTATGCATTTTTTTTAACATTTGCAGCCACTGAGAATTCTAAGAGTTGACCAAAAGACCCAATAAAACTTACTGGATGCTTTCTGATTTATACGTTCTCTATTAGCCATAATAGGGGTCTTCACATATCGACCTGGACTATAGGGCCCAAGACTCGACTCGGGACCCCTACGGGTTCAGGTCCATGTTCTATTATGGGTCAGGACAGCAAGGGGAAAGAAACTTACTTCTATATACTTACAACTTGAATTTATTTCTTTTGATTGTTGGATCCTGACAGACTAAAGTAAAATAAGTAACTGAGGAACGGACACATGTTCTGACTTTGCTTCAAAGGTAAGGAGTCACTACTTTTCTTGTCTCTCTTGCTTCCGGAAAATCTTTCCGTAAAATGAACTGAGCAATTAATTTGTGAAAAATCTGAGCAATTTAACCATGTGTACCATGTCCATTTTACAAAAGTCAATATGGACATGTTAATTTGGATGCGTAATCTAAGTTGCTTAGAACTATGGTGAACTGGCTGCTGGCGAGCTTTACAGCAGCTCACATCACAACAACGGCAGAATAAGTGAAAATACAACAGAATAAAACAAAAATAGACATCTGAAACATTTCAAAACATTATTTACAGTTAAGATTGGTAGAAAAGTATGTTGTATCTGACAAGATATACATAGATTATTTGTTTTTGTTTTTGTGGTAGAACAACATTTTAGCAGTAATTTTAGGGAAGGGAAAACATTATTTTAAAAGTTATTCAGTCAAATCAAATCTCTGAACAAATTTCCTGTGTCATTTAGGGTTTGGGTCTATCATTTTGGACCTGTGAAGACCTCTATGCCATCATTTTGTCAAAGATGGTTTCCTCAAGAAAGAAGCACTACTCTGGGTCATTTTGAAATACAAAGGAAGGACAAGTGATTTTTTTGCTGATTAGAAAGATTAACAGAGTGGCGAGTCTTTATCTAGGAAAACAAACAAGCTGATGTCATCTTGTCACTATCAATTAAGTATTTATCAGCTAACCAGGAAGTTAAGATAAATGATAGACAACTGGAAGATTCTGGCCAGTAAAAATATTTCCAAGTGTGCATATTATTTTACATTAGCAGGAGAAAATGGGAACTCTTATTATAAAGAGACGCTCGGTTCTGCCTGGTTGTGGCTGTTAAAAGAAAGTTTCGGATATTGTAGATAGTGTTAAAGTCTTTTAGTCTGTGAAGTTAATGTTAGCTCAAGTGTCTTAAGTGTCGAGCTCTTCATGATGAAAGTGAGTACAACAATATATAAAATTAGCATCTTATCTATTCCCAGTTTCAAAGTAAGGTGGGTCCATTCCCTCCACCAGCAGAGGCTGCATGTGACTGTGTGAACTCACCGTGTAGCAGTGAAAGTGTGTCCTATCCTCTCCTCCCCTAGCCAGTGAACCACCGAACCATCTATGGCTGCTTCAGGTTGTGGCAGAAGATGAGCCGGTAGTTCCTCATTGACGGACCGCTAATCCCTCTTGCAGGATTCCCTTCTAGCTACGCTGAGAAAGAAAGAGACAGAGAGGGAAAAGGACGAGGAGGGAGGAACGAAAGAAAAGAAGACAATGGCAGGAGAAAAAGACAGACAAGCAAAGTTGAGGGTGGAGACAGAGGTGGGGAGGGAGAAAAAGATGGAATCGGTTTAGTAACAATCCCTGGTATGTTTACAGACATCTGATTAGTCACTTTCTACTGTGATATAACGCGACGGCGTTTCAAGCTGTAACATATTTACATTTTCTGTTCGCCCGCTGTCAGGTGTTTGCTAGGACAAAAATATTATGTAGCACAAGAGGAGATAATCATTATGTTTGTTGGAGCAAAAGCCTAAAATTGGCTATTACTCAGAGTTTATCGCTTTTTACAATTCTTCATATTATGTCAGTATGAAAAAGAGGAAAAGAAAATATGCTGAAAGCAAAAACACACCTTTATATTGAATTGGTTCAAGCTGCCATAATCAATAATCTATCATAAATACATGTTGAGTGGTTATAAAAACTTCACTCATTTCTACAAAGCACATGTATTAATAAACGATGCATAAAATGGGCTCTGCCAACACAGAAATTCACTGCAGCATAATGTGGGCGCCACAGTTAATTACTTTGATGCCATATGGGCATACCAACACTTCCTCTGTGGAGCAGTCACAAACAAACTTCCTTCATCTTCGACTGCAGAATAAAAAAAGACAGAGCAACACTGTTTAACAATTTAAAACCTCAAATATAATAAAACATACAGAATTATTCACACAAATCTAACAAAATTCACCATGTTTAAATGTCAATGCAAAGTGACCTTCCTCAGCAATCCCAGATTGGTTGCATATAATTAGATCCGACAGCAAGACACGAAATTAATGCCATAAATCGGGCGAGTGCTGAAAACACCACATGCAAAATACCTTTCAGGAATTGGACACAGATGACCAGTTAGACACAAAATGAGGGCAAAAGAAGAAAATAAGAAAATATAGCTAAAACCTTACAGACTAATCATCATCAAAACAAAATAAAAATAAATAAATAACCTGACAAAGACAGAAATCACAGTTAACACGCCGCCTTCACACCAAACCTTTTATCAGAATCACATCAGTTTCAAACCTGAATGGGTCTGGTTTAGGAACGATTTAGTGTTTTTGATACATTTATCCCGTTTTGTTTTCTGCACTCCCCGTCCGGTGTTTCTCTTTATTGTCTACGCCCCTTTCCCCTCTTTCGTTTCTTTTTCAGCCTCCTGTCTTTCTTCTTCTTCTTCTCTCCCCTTTCATTTCTCTCTCTCCTACGTCTCCGTCCTCTCTAATCTCATCTTCCTACTTCAAGGTTCGAGACGTCACGTTGGACACGAATGTGCTGGGGGTGGGGACCGAACATAATAATTAAGGTGACAGCAGTCAGGCTAGACCTGTGTGTCCTGCGTGTCTGTACATGTCCATGTCAGTGTTCGCAAACTGTCACTTTGGATGTGTGTATGTCAGGTGTGTTTCTGTTAATTGCTGCTACTTGGGAGTGTGTCTATGTTTGTATGCACGTTTGAATTGTGTCGAGGTTGCATGAAGTGTGCATGAATAGAGAAACTGCTCCTGTGGACTTAGCAGGTCTATATGGGAATATGTCCGAGTGGTAAAACATTAAAACACATAGTTCTACTTCTGAGAGCGTTATAAAATCACTGAAAAATAGAAGAGATGGAGAAGGCACGAGAAAACGAGAGGGAGAGTGGAAGAAGGAAAATTACAATTGCTAAATAGACAAAATAATTTCAATTTGGTTCTTTAATTAAATGAATAATGAATTACTTGCATCATGAATAAACGGTCACACAATCACAGTCTCCCCGAGTGCTGCGCCTTGACAGCGGTGTGCTATGACTTTTTGGGTGACATTGGTGCCTGTGAATCAGGAGCACTTGTTTTGTGATACATCACTCTCAATTCTATTTACCTCATTTGATTTTTTTTCTTACTTAAAATGAGAGATTTGATAGGAAATTTGTTGCTTAAGTCAGTCAAATAAAATGACAAACCTTGCTTACGACTGATTAACATTTTTTACTTTAACTTGTCCAATATAATGCTGCTAAATGAGCACAGAATCGACTGTTCATATTCAGAATCCATATGTGTTGATAAATAGATATTTCTGGCATTAGTCCAATCGTTATAATGTTCAATAATAGACAATTTTTACTGGTCTGTGCAAATATGAGCCCATTTATTTAAGCTTGTTAGTTTTCTTCTTCATTTTAATTCAAAGAATTCTTTTGAAAATCATATCTTTTTGACCTATGTCACAGATCTCTTTCCCACAAACTCTGCCATATTGAGCTGGAAAAAAAACCTGCTCCTTAATATGCACACATGCACCTGGTTGAGCCCTGGTGGGTTTGAGCCCAGTTTCCGTCTGGAACAACTCTTTCATTCTTGCTTTTCTGCTAGAATACACTCTGTCCCCGTACTTCCTCTGATTTCTTTCCTTTCATTCATCCTGGTGCTGCACATTACAAACACCATCCAACCTTCTTCGGTGGTCTGCATCACCTCTTCGTCAGGAGGACCTGAGTGTGGTGATAAGCAGGAGCAGGGATTGTCACTGACGAGAACTGAGGCGAAAATACTGACTTATGAGACACTTCTCTTCCTTAACTTGTTTTCCTTCCCGGAAAGCATCTGGCTTTCATTATTACCTTGAAAGGATAAAGGATTTGCTCTACCCGGCTATCTTTGCAGAAGTAAGATCACTAAATCATAACAGTGCCCAAAGCTCTTCTGAAAATGTTCAATCAGTTAACATAATCATGTAACAATTCTAGCCAACAACAAGCATTTTTAAGAGTTTTGGCAACAGCCGCGTGGAAATAAAACCCTGTGCCACAGTACGAACGCTGCTGAAAACTTCAGTCTGTGCAATGCTTCAGACATTTCAGATACAAGAAAAAAGCTTTTATTTAAATCTATTTTAGGTAAAAACAAAAAAACAATGAGCCAAAACATGAATCATTTACCTTTCATTCAGTCCAGCATCTTTACTTGCAATGAAACTGCCTAAACCATAATCCTAAAATCAACTTTGGCTTTTAACATAGTTGGTTAATGTAAAACCGAAATCCTCGTCGCAACCTTTTAAGTAGACAAAATGTTCTTACTGCAGCGATGATTCAGAGTTACAGCTTTTAGCAGACGTTACGTTTCTCTGGTGTTCGGCTCAGTGGCAGATGTGACTCTGTGCCAAATGTTCTTTAAAAACTGCTTGTTTTCTTATTAAAGATCATATATGGTCTGTTTTCTAAAACTCTTACAGATAATGCCAGGCTGATGTAAAAGGTTGCCTATAAAGCCATACATTTCTATAATAAAAAGCTCCTCTCTAAAGCACAGGCTGCACTGAGGTGACAGATGAATCAGTCGCTGCCTCAAATGACCTCGTCTGCCCTCCACATCTCACAGTCAAACTTAAACTATCACAGTAAACTTGACTTTACTTCCACCTGCAAGATCATTTGAGAAGTTGACCTATACATTTGTATGAGTCACTGCTACACAAACAGTATACCAGGCGTGGGCAGAAAAGACCGTTCAGCCAACATGGAGGAAGCGTTCACTTAGGCCAAGTCAAAGCATCACAGTGTTTTATCGGCATCATAGCAAAAGGAGCTGCTTTTTTTTTGATCCACATTCAGCAGGGCTACAAAACAATGTGTTAGACTCACCGATACCACTACTCAGTTCACTAGTAAAGCCAGGGTACACATGATATAACTTCCAGTTTGACCGTTGATTTTGAACAGGTATTGCTTAGTGTGTGTCACAACATAACTTTGCAGTTGAAACTGCCTCCTGCACTCATAGAGGTGACTTTCTTTTACTTTTTCAACTCAGAAATGAGATTATCCTCTTGTGGCATGTTGCCCTTTTGGGGGCTGATACAATAAATCCTTTCAGTGAGTACAAGTTTTTTGACTGATATTGGTCAGTATCACGGTTTTACAACATATTAAATCTTAACAGTATTATTTTCAATACAGTCAAAAGTGCAGGTGCTTGTCTTTCTATTAAACGCATACAGAAACGTTGTATTGAGGCAGTGTGCAGGCAGCTGAGCTGAAAAAGATGGCAGCTGCGAGTGGTGGGGATAACGTTACTGAAGTGACGTTAGTGAAAAGCCATCCAGCAACGGCGGGAGAGACAGCGAGACAGCTGGCTTTTTACATCCGACTCAGTGAATTTAGATCTTATTTTGACCAAACTAGAGCTGGTGATTGTTGAAACAGAGGAAAGACTAACCAAGACAGTTTTGCTGAGTTTTATTATATGTTTTTGTAAAGTTTAAATGAAGTGGGTCTAATGAGTTGACAACGCAAGCTACCATCTAAGTTTGATGAGAGCCAGGAACTTGAATTCAGAAGGTGTGGGGTTGTATTTTGTGTAGAAATATTTTCCTTTTTACATTTTGTGAGTTTAATAAACTAAAAAATCTCGAGGAACATTGCAAGATTACTGCTCAAACTCACATTAAATGATTATTATTTTCATTTTGTTTTAGATATTTATTATCTAACGCTCAGTATCTCATCCCCATGTTCTTTGTTTTACCTAGAACCAAACCCAGTAATATAACTGAGACAAAATGCCACCTGCGAATCACTTTTGCAGGACTCTGCTGTATACCCCGATAAAGAGAGGAAAAGGAAAGGGAAAAAAACAGATATCACCTAAGCCTAACTGATGTGGCCTTTTACTGAACTTTAAAGAACAACCAAAAGGCATTCGACCTCAAAATCTTTTATCTGTTTTTGGACACATTACTGAACCTTATATTCAGGTTTTCGTACTAAACGGGGGTTTCAGATATCTTATGTTTGCTCATAAAGATTGCTGAGTCCTCTCGAGGTTTTTTCTCCAGCTTTTATTCTTTCCAAAAACAACTGAGCTGGCACTGCTTGGTCCTAAGCCTCTTTAAAAGCTAAAGAAAATCCCACATTTGGAGCTGAGATTCTGGTATTGGGTCACGGCCCTAACTGCTGGAACCAAAAAAAGGTACCGATAGAAGATGGGCTTTTTAACGGCATTCATTTTTTTTACATTATAATATGATTATTACTGCCAGTAACTTAAAGGTCAAAATAGCATGTTACCATGGTGCATACACTTTTTAAGCGAGGGTGGTCCTGTTACCGCCAGGCTCAGACTGATGAGGACAATGACACTCGGAGATTAGAGAACTCAATGTCCCCAAACCAGCGCCTGGTCTGCCATGAAAACTGACCCTAAAAGGCCTCTGTAGTGAGGATTTGGTCAGTAATGGAACAGTCTAGAATGGCTCCGTCTGTGTTTCTTTCTGTCTGTCTGTGTGTCTTAATCCCAGATATCATGCTTGACAACCTCCTGCTCAACAACGAGGCACATTGTAAGGGAGGAAACAGAGAAAGTGAAGGCAGCGCACTAAGAGAACGGAAGAAACGTAAGCGAGAAAGTCAGAAAGAAACAAAGGTCAGAGAGGATAAAAAGGCACACGGAGAACATAAGAATAACACAGAAAACAGAATAAAAGCACAGTGACACAATTAAAGAAGATAAAACATGTTATTCATCTCTGGTAGATTACTTTGTAACATTAAACTGGTCATTTTACTGCTTTACATAGAAATCAAGAAACTAAATTAACAGTTGCATGATAACATTCCCAAGCTGTAAAATCCTCCCTCATAGCATTATAAACCACAATGTGTTTTAGCATCTGATAAGCCTTCAAACTCATAGACCTACTACTCTGAGCTTTTTGTCTCACTGGTACCTAAAGCGTACGCCCACACCAACACAGCCTGCTGTTTTCAGTCTGAACCTCAGTAAAGACTTCAGTCCTGACGCTGAAAATGTTTACATTTTCTACTAAAATCAAAAGACAATACATAGTTTTATCATAGTCTTTACTACGTCAGCTAACGCAATAAACACATAGAAAAAGACTATTAATAATGTGGCGTGACCTGAACCTTACAAGTGACTAAGACACCACAGATGAGAGCACGCTATTTTGTTTTGATTCATCAGTCATCAGGAAAACAGGTGAAGATTAAGTTAATCATTTAGAAAATACAAAAGAGATGAAGAGAAACTAAAAAAGTGGAGGAAAGACAAAATTATGTATGGTATGAGGCCAACAGAACTATGTGGAAATCCATACTTTGATAAAAGACCGAGCAAGTTTTGAATAACTGCTCTACCACAGTGGTGGCAGCCGTAAATTTAAATAAGACTACTGCATATCAGATTTCAGTTTGTTTCTAAAAGCAGCAGCTGCACACCTGCAGAGATGAAGCAGGCTGCAGGATGGCCAGCTGGTAAAGCAAATGTCCTTTAACAGAAAGGTCACAGGTTCAATACCTGCAACATGTTTGACTTGTGAAGTATGCTTTTATTATATATTAATCCCTTTAACACCTGAGGAATTTGGTTTGTCCTCTTTAAAAAACATGTGTGGAAAGCAATGTGAAACTTAACAAGACATTGCCTAAAAATCAAGAGAAGTAAATTACCCGAAAATAAGCCAAAAAAGGAAGTAAAAAACAAAAAAAACAAGAAAATGAACCAAAAAATCCTAAAAAAATAAAAAAATAAATAAAAAAGAAAGAGAAGAAAAAAAAAGAAAGAAAAAACATTTTTCCATAGAATTTCTAAAATTTCCTCTTTTTAAAACTATTTTTCAGGTCATCTTATTGTCCCTTTTACTAATTTCTTGCCAAGTTGCTCATTGCCTTTTTCCTCATGTTTTTGAAAATAAACAAATAAAAAAGGAAAGGCATCTTCACACAGCATAAGAAAAGTGATGGCGATCCAGGTTTCAAGGGGTTAACCTCACTGCTTTTTCAGACATTTTGAGTGAGTTATATGAGCTGAATACTAAAACAGAAAAGCAAAAGAGCAAAAAAACATGTTTGAGAAAGAAGCTGGCCAGACTCTCGACTAAAAATCTCAACAAAAACATCCCCACGTGTCCTGAATATCATTTTAACTCAAAGATCCCTTTCCTGATACGTTTAATTTTAATTATTGAAATAACCATTGCAGCAGTAAGCAAAACACGGTGCATCAACAAATGGAAGAGTGCATTCATATTTCATGAAGGCAATTTTAGATGCATCACATATGAGAACAAAAACCCTGTTATGATTAATCTGTGATCCGCCAAATAGCCTCAGTACCATCAAAACAAAGTGCACAACCAAAAAAAGAAGATTAAATATTCACTAGAGGTTATAAATAAGTCAGCAAATTTCCTCCAAGTTGCATCATGTTTTGAAATCCCCGAAATAAATGAGATCAAAGCCGTTTAAACTCTGCATAGTTTATCATCACTGGCCAAACTGTCAGTGGCGACCAAAATCAGGGAAGTGGAAAGTAACAGAGAGAAAGGTCGGCCAGCAGGAATCCTCTTCAGAAGTCAAGATCGATCAGTTTTCTGCATCAAAGCCAACATTCCCCGAGTGTTAATGAAAAAAAACAACTTTAGAAGAATAAATAAAATTTATAAGGTTTATAATACAGAAAATATTCTTTGCACACAAACTTGTGATTCCATTGTCTGTTTGTTTAATCTAAAACAACCAGAAAAACACCTCTGAGCAGCAGAGAGGAACCCAGTGACCTCCGCTCTGCGGCCTGAATCTCCACTAAACAATCAGGGAGGAAACAAAAGCCCGCTTTTATCTGTATCTGTCTACTGTGTTGGGCTATTGGGTCCATTATTAACACATACATCCCGTGACCCTGACACACAATGTTTAACTTCCTTCTTCTCTCCAGTATGACCAGTCACAATCCAAACAAGCACACACCTTAAACAACACTGCACAGAGGTGATTATATCTGCCTGGGCTCGGAGACAAATCTCTTCCATCAATCACTAAACATGTGACAGAGATTATATCTGCTTTGTCACGAATGGAATGAAAACAAGACATCACTCAGTGTCCTGAATAAGGCTGCAGAGACAAGCAGCACCTGATAAATATGTGTATCGTACTGACCTGAATATGAAATGTTTTCATCTGTGAAAGGACATTTGGAAATGGGGTTGCATATTCCAGGACTTGAAAATTACACTGACACAAGATCAGATATTATTTTGGATTAAGAGAGCGCTGGTGCTACACAGGCTTCTACACCAAGTGTTGCAACAGCGGTTGTTTGTAGCCTTGTGGTTGCAAATATAGCAGGTGTCTTCAAGTCTATTTAGAGTGCGTCTTCAAGAGTTATTCACCCCTTAAAGTGCTTTACTGTGTCGCCACAAAGAAATTCACAATAGGGCTTCAACCAATGAATATTTTTATCATCACTGCCCTTTTTTTAATAACTGATTTGTCAACAAAACTTCAGAAAACAGTGCATGCACTGTGCAATTCCTCAGAGGTGACATCTTCAAAAGGTATGTTTCATCTGATCAACAGTCCAAAAATCAAAAGCTATTCAATTTAATATTAAGTACAATCAAGAAAAGCATAAAAATCTCACATATAAAAAGCATGACACCAGCAAATGTTTGTCTTTTTTTGCTTAAAATTTTCCAAAAAAGAATTATTCTATTATCAAAATAGATGCCATTTAATTTTCTGTGAACTGACTGATGAGAAGGGGCAGCTGTGGCTCAGGAGATGGAGCGGGTCGTAGGGTCGGTGGTTCAGTCCTCGGCTCCAGCAGCCCACATGTCGCAAGATTCTGATTCCCAAATGTGTTAATGGTTAAAAACCGGGAAGCAGGTGGCACCTTGTTTGGTAATAATCATCGTAGGTTTGATTCATGACGAGTGAAAACAGGTCGAAACATCTCCAGGCAATCCACTTAATCTATCCACGAATCTGTTAAGCAATCTAGACATGAGGAAAAAAGTCACGCCTGCATACTTACTCCATGCCACACAAGTTTAAACGTTTCAATCCTACCTCGATCTTCGTCCGGTCAAAATGTTTGATGTTCCCTTTTTTCCTCATGAGCTCTGTTTTTTGATATCCTTGTACCTACGTACGTGATCTGCATTTAACTACTCTCTCTCAGGCAATCAAGAAACACCAAAATCAGATAGTGAAAAGCTCAAAAAGACTGAAAATGTTAACTGCTGAGGAAAATAAGATTTTAAGCACTTCAGAGAGACAGGAGAGAGAATATATGACTGAGAGACAAGCTGTGGATTCACATTCTGCTTGAATAATAACGTCTCATGTTTGTATATTACAGGTAAATAAAGTATATATATTTCAGCTAAATAAATACTTTCAAAACCATTCTGCGTGCATAATGTGATACTGTGGAGGAAACAATTACATTCGACTTGAAATTTCCTCATTTACTTTTATGTACTTATAATGTGTCACCTCGTGGAAATGATGTTAATTTTCAACTAAACTTAGGTCAGTTAGCCATTCAGGATGTTTAAATGCTTAAGTGCAAGAAGCTGAGTAACAGGAAGTCTATTAATAACCTGCTTATATGACGCTAATGTTTTATGCTGATCTGACTGGCTCGAGTGTTGTGAGCAGCGCGCCAACGGGACACACAGCTGTAACAGTCTAAATGTAGACAAAACACTCACACATGGGGGCTCGAAACACAAAACGTTTGCAAATGAAAGACAGGTTTAAAAGGGTACCGATACACAGAGGAAACTGAACTGCTGTTGAAATAAACACACACGCACACGCACACGCACACACACACACACACACAAACACAGAAAAACACCTAACAAGCCTTGCGGTTGACCTAAAACCTGCTTGTACACATTTTAAGCTGTCAGCCATGAGCACTGAGCCCTCCTGTTTGTCTTGTGACAGTCGGAGTAAACACTCGATGTACACTCAGCAGACGAGTGAGATTAAGTTGATTGTGGCCAATAATAACATCAAATATGTTCGCCTTAATATTTTAACATGCAGCACTCAAGTGGAGAGAAAACACAGAACAATATTAGAGTGATTTGTTTCATTTTTCCGGCAGCAACATTTGGATTAAACTTGATATTCGTTAAGATTTGCTAGAGAAGTAAAAATCGTATTTCACATTTTCAGCAGCATGACACAGCCGCCCTTAAACAGGTTGCTCGATGACGTTACAGTATTGGTTCATCTGTGCTGTTCACCAGTAGGAGTTGTTGAGGTAGGCTTGGTAAACTTAGTAGGGTTGGGCAACATGGCCCAAAAATAATACCATGATATTTCAGGGAACATTTGCAAAATCTAAAATACTGAAAAATATAAAAAATATTTTACTATAAATTACAAGAACAAAAAACTGCAACAAAATCAGTTTTATATGTTTGTGAAAAACTATTTTTCTTCAGATATTCAGTAAAAAAAAAAAAAAAATCATTTCTTTTCTTTTCCATTCTTTTAATTTGTAGAGAACAACAGTTGCCGGGAGCAAATTTGCTCTCAGTCATGCTTGTTGTTGCCGTGTGTAACGGTGTGATGTCATTATGTAAAAAAGTTGGTATTCTAGCATTATGACAATATAGGTTTTTTTATCATATTAAAAAATTATACTGGTATTGTTGTACATGATTTAATATGGCAAACGCCTGACACGAAGTACTGTAAAACATGATTTGTCCGTTTTGTTCTCTCACAATTCGGTTTTACAGCTAGCGTGTGAGATATTTTGAGGAGAGGAGTGCACGGCAGCACAGAAAGTCACGTTTCGTCGGGAATAAATGCTTCTGTTGGATGATTCATTAGACATGCAGTTTCACCAAAAAGCACTTTTACTCCAAAATCTCAAGAATCCTGACTCGTAATGTCTAATTCTTCAAAGTAATGATTGTTCTGGAGAAAACATGGAACAAGGAAAGCAGCTAGTGAGTGTTATGATCAGGGTTATTAACAGTATTTCTGTAATATGCTTAACGATTTAGAAAATGGTTATTTAATTGAAAAAGGTCAGCTTTTAGACCAAATGATCTCCGCTATATTTGTTGAGCCCTACAGGATTGTCAGTTGCTATGAATAAACATGGCTAAGCAAAGCGAGTGCAAGATAAGGGTAATTTGAATATTTTGAACTCTACTAACCTAACAGCATGGGTGCAACATGAGTCAGAATTCAAGAATCGTTTCTAATGAATTTTAAAGAATGTAGTTACATTATTTAACATGTGCTAACTCTTAATCTGAGCTAATCTGCCTATCTGTCTATCTACCTATTTACCTTTGTGTCTGGGTGCATAACCTCCTTTTTGTCTAAGTAAACTGACAAAGAAACTTCCAGGCTCTCTAAAGAGTTAACCGGTGCAACACAGACAAACGTCCTTCTTGTGGCTTTTTGTCCTACACCTGTCCACCTCCTGCTCTGTCTCTTTACTAAGCAATGCTCCTCTCTCTGAAATCTTTTTATTTGCTGATCTGTTTTCACAATTCAACTCCATCTTAGAAAAACACTTATACTTGAGGGTAAACGGCATGTATGAAAACAGCAGACAAGGGGAAAAAAGTGTAATAATATACACCCTAAAATTTATATTCTGCCCCATTAATTAGTTATTTGATGCCTCAAATTATTCATTTGAAGCCTTGAACTTTTTTTCTTTAAAGGTCCAGTTTGTAGGATTTAGGGGCATCAATTGGCAGAAACATGATTCAGTTTCAATGCAATTTGAAATTCATTCATTATTTGAAAAACATAAATACACAAAGAAATATGACCACAACAACAGGCATGTTATATAATGTTATATTACATGACTATGCTTTCACTCATTTAGGATCAGCTAGAAATCTGAATAAGAAAATTGTCCTGCCTTGAGCTGGTGGCAGAGGCAAACTCAACAGCGTCAAATCAAATCTATGTAAAAGAGAAAGCCGGCAGGACGGGATCATGGGCATTTCAGGTGAAGTGTTTTGACTCAAAAGCAACTAGCAGCAGTTGGCAGCTGCCTGGAAGAAGAGCAGTGGCTAAAAATGTCCACAAATTTGTAAAACAATGAGATTTAGGCCTTAGAGCAGAGAATGAGATCAGCTGCAATACAGGGAATGGCAAATGATTGCTATTGCCACGTTATGCCATTGTTAATATTTAGAAAGAACTGCCGACAAATGTTACACATCACACTAGAAACAGTCACTGCTGTGTTGAACTTGATGCCAGTCCCGCCCCTTTTGCTTCTACGATGCCTGCATGCTATCTAAAAACACACACTGGAGTGGCATAAACGTTGTTTGGTTCTGTGTAAAAATGCAAAGGCGGTATAAAAAAAGGAAACCACTGAAATACAGTTACATATACACACACGCAGTTACAGCCACTCAGTATTTTATTTTTCAGGGAAATAATTTAGTAATATTCAAGCACAACTGGTATTAATTCTAATTTGAGGTCAGGAGTTTGTACAAGAAAACCATCTACTAATTAGCGCTCAATAAATTATTCATTTGAGTGCACAAATTACCCAAAGTTTTAGCTTTGATGCCCTTCAGGCTTTGTAGGATACAGTGGGTCAGCATTCACTCAGTTCTAAAATCGTGGCTCTGTGTCTTACGGGCAGGTCAGGCCAGTGTGGGGGCGTGGATGCAGATTGATAAAACCAAAAGTAAAAAAAAGAGACAGCATTACAGAGAATAAAAGAGCATCCGAAAGAGAATAGTGGAGGAGGATGAGAGGACCGAAAACAGCGGGGAGAAAGGAAGTGACAGGATAGAAAAAGTGAGCGAGGCAGAGAGGGACGATAAAACAGAGGCAGTACAGCCGATGTTCGTCCTTGAATGAGGAGCAGCAGCTCGCTGCCCTAGCCTAGTTTAGCTGCTCCTCCCAGGCAAGCCCTGTCAGTGATAAATTAATAAGCACATGTCTTCGGGGGATGTGGGCTTTTCTGGGCTTGTTATCGCTTCCTCTGACCAAACTAGCAGAATGTTTTTATTATTTATTTTGAAGACGTGGGGATGTCGAACTACAATAATGATCCCTTTCAAAGACTTGTATTTATACTATAATGTGTAATGGAAAATGGACTGTACTTACATAACACTTATTTCAAATTTTTGTTAACCCTTGAACACCTGGATCGACATCAGTTTCCTTGTGCTGCATTGATACGCCTCTCACTAGCATTTTAACCTCTGAAACGTGTCAGTATTGGTTTGGTTTCAAAAACACCTGAAAAAAAAAGAGAAACTTAGCAGGAAATGTCACGTAAACTGAAAAATTACAAAAATAATAAGTAAAGTAAATTATCTAAAAAAAAAAAAATAGCTTGGAGGGATTATTAGGTATAATCAAAAACTATATAAAACTATATCATAATTCTCTTATTTATATATTTATTTATTTTTATCACTTTCTGAAGTTTATTTTCCTAATTTTCCCCCCTTATTTTCAGGTAATTTTCTTAAAACCTTTAACTACTTTCTTGCTAATTTTTGAGCCATTTCTTGTTTCACCCTCTTGTCACCCTCCTCCCATGTTTTGAAAGAAATCATGTGAATTTGCTTTGGTTCAAAGGGTTAACTGGATTTTCTTCAAAGCCTGAGGATCAGTGTGCCTGTTTGAGGGAATACAGAGCTAACGCTTGTTTTATGTACAATCCAGCCTATCATATTGGATGTAAATCTAAATTGTTGGTTGATATACCAAAAAAAAAAAAAAGATAAAAATCATATTAGTGAGTCAATAACTATTTGTGAGAACTTCCATGCATTTGCTGTTAATCATTCTCAGTTTCCTTGTTCTCAAATATGGAGATTTTCTGCTTTTCTTAGTTTCCTTTGACAGTAAATTGAATATTTTTGGCATCTTGGCAGTCGGTCTGACAAAGAAAGCAATGTGAAGACTTAAATTCATTGTCTGTCAAATTCTAATCAGTAGTTATAGCTTGATTTTGTTTCATATGAGTCTCTATTTTTTAACCTATGCTATATTCATCTATAAAAAAAAAAAAAAAGACGCCTACACTCTGATAAACACCACCACACTTCCTATGCATACACACAGTTTCACCCCAGTGCAACCGCAGCTTTCTGCAGCAAGCAGTAATCGGCACAGTGCACTTCCACTGCCAGGGTTAAGTGTCCTGCTTAATTGCATTTGCTCGAGGAGGAAGGAGTTTCTCTGATCTGGTGATCTCATCGCCTCAAGCCTGCTTCACTACATTCCAGGTTATCATGTCGCTCTTCACTACGTTTCCGAAAAGGCCTTAGATCCATTCTTTGCTGGCCTGCGGCAGCATGTGTGACCACATGTGCATGTGCAAAAAGCCTGAACGTCTACAGTGGAAACAAGTGCAGCTCTGCGCTGGCGACTGCGGGAGTGCAGAATTTTGTTCGGTACATTTGCATCAAGTTTGCTTGTTTGCCATTTGGGTGAACAGTCATACAAAACAAAACAAAACAAACTCCAAAGAGAAGAAGAAAGGATTTAGATCATACTGAAAAATCTGACAAGTTATTCTTGAAATTCAAGTTATTACTTTAAAAAAAATCTTGGAAATTGATTGCTTTGATAAAGGGAAATTAAAAAGAAAAATACAAATATGACTGACTAGTTTGCACCCAGCAGAATACAGATATATAGCACAGTAAACTTGGGTTTCTGAAGTTGTGAAAACTTGGAAAGATTCATTTAATTTAACTTGTCATTTTTTAAATTGCAACACAAAATGTAGTAAGTATAACTGAATTTGAAGTAAACTTACCAGTTAGATATAAATTCACCATAAATTAAGACTTACAGCATAGACATGCTTTAATATGATGTCATCTTTTTATTTTTTTATCTTATTAACACATTTTTTTCATCTATTTTATTTCCTTTTATTTGGAGTTTTACTGCTTTTATTTTTTCTATTGTTGCTGCTTTTGGTCTTTCCATTGTAACATTTTATATTGATATTATGCCTCCTGTATCGTGCATTATTTGGCCTCTGGTTTTTATTTTATCCTAACTCTACCTTAGTTTCTTCTTGCTTGTGTTCAACAGGACTGTTTGGATTTCCACGGCTGTATCCCCTCTATCTATCCCATTTCTGCTTTATTTTGTTTGTCAATGCACTTTGCAAACTCTGTTTTTAAAAGTGCTATATAAAAAATAATGTAATTATTATAAAGTTATAGTTGTATTTACTTACATGTCTCAAGACAATCGATTTTCCTTGTTTTGTTTTTTGTTTAAGTAAAGACAACTTTTCAGATTTTACAGCACAAAGCTACCCTTTTCAAATAAGCCCTTATGAAATGCCTGTTCTCACAGTTTACCAAAAAGCTCTATTTTTAATAGTGTTGGCCTTTAGGTTATCTAACCCGTAAACACCACGATGTTGATGTGCAACACATCTGAGACGTGGAATTTCAAGCATGCATTATACGCATTCACTGTAGCTCCGTTATCGCTCCTATTTAATCTGTGCTGTGCCGCTCTATGTAAAATTATTTCTGGTGGCCCTTCAGAGGTCACTACTACAAAACTGTGTCCCTTGCGCTCGTACTGATTCGTGCTTACTGGCGTCAATCATTTTCAACAGCAAACCTGAGTCAAATAAAAAAACTGTTTGAGCATGGGGCATTAAATACTATGTTTTCAGTTAATAAAGTTTCTTTCCACCTTGTGCTGCGATGAAAGTGTTATTCACATTTTTAACACTCAGAAATAACACTGAATGTGTTAAATTTATTATCTGTGCATAAATTAGAGACAGGTGGTATCTATAAATTCCTCCATCATTTACACCCTCTATGTCATATCTTATGTTCGATTACAACAGTTTGTGCATATTCTGGAATGTAATAAAAAAAACGTTAACGGATTTAATAAAACAGATGAGATGTCTGTTTTGGCCAATTCCACTAAACCAAACCAGATAATCTCATCACATTGATGCAAAAATCACAAAAATCCTGTATGGCCATAAAGCAATCACTGTCATTAATTTGCGACATTATTAACAATACTGTTCTAGTACAGGTATTAGGGATAATAACAATCAATCGACCGTCGATAAATCAATTTCAATCTAACTTATACAAACTGGAAATTTAATCAATCAATCAATAGGCTTAGCAATGCTCTCTAAGTATACGAAATATGCTGCTGTGAGCTTTGATTGAAAAAAAAACATTGATATTGTTTGAAATAAGCAATGTTTTTATGTTTGTTCTTTTTAAAAAAATAATGATAAATTGATTAATCAATCGCTGCAGCACTTATGGCTAGATTTATTCTAATCTAACTCAGATTCTGTTCAAATTTTACTTTTGGTAATAATATGGTCAATTTGATCTGTTTCTCTAAGTGTAGGGATATAAAATTAAGGTCACTGAGGTCATTACACTTTAAGGTTTGACGATGGCAGTTATTCTTCTTTTATTTCTCCTTCACCATAATGCGTGCACACAGTGTTTCACTGTGATTTACAGCAGAGAACTACAATTCGCAGCTCGAGGAGAGTTCGTCGGAGTCGCCGTGCCCGGCCTCATCTGAGACGATGACATTGAGCTTTACTGATTTAGTATTGATCTAAATCACCTCTCTCTCTTGCTCTGTCTCACACTGATGGAAATTTCCAGACCAGCGCTCCCTAAAATACCAGCCGGCATGCTTCTGCCTTTGCTGCATTAAAAAAAGATCCCTCTCCATCTGTTGTCTTTATATTCTGTACATGCCTGACAGCTCTGTGAAAGCAGTGACGGTGCAACAAGGACGCGAGACTGCAGTGAATCAATGAGGAAATCCCGAGCCTGTTATATCGTTGAATAATCTGCCTTTTCTCTATTATACGGGGACTGAATGAGAATCAATTAACAGAACAAATAGCTTACACAGGATAGTACAAGTCTTGTCATTTCCATCTGTCTGTGTGTAAACAAAAGATCAAAACAGCAGCTGTGAGAGTGCGCTGATAGATGAGCACACGGAGGAGCGAACAGTGACCACGCACACTGACGCTGCACGCCGAGCCATTGTCTCAGCGTACGGGAAGAGACAGGGTATAAAAGTTTCTGAA
This sequence comes from Plectropomus leopardus, assembly GCF_008729295.1. Taxonomy (NCBI): domain Eukaryota; kingdom Metazoa; phylum Chordata; class Actinopteri; order Perciformes; family Serranidae; genus Plectropomus; species Plectropomus leopardus. The sequence continues at coordinate 26,805,033 of NC_056471.1, forward strand.
GGCTTTCTTCAGTGTTTACTTTTGCTTATCTAAATATTTATTTGCTTAGAACTTTTTTGACTATGATAGCAAGCCTTTAGGCCATACGTGAGCGTTTTTTAGGCCAATGAATCAAGGCGGTGCCGTGTTCATTGAAAACAAGGGCAGACTAATGAGCAAAAGATCAATAAGCTGATTTGCTGCTCGGTCGCTGCTCTGTGGCCTAAAGGTCAAATGTTTTATTTTTCACCTTAAACTGTGGAAGCTCTAAAAAATATCTGAGTCAGCGTCATGTGAGGATTTTCTGTTCAGGATGCCTCACATAGATTTCATTCACTCTTTCGCTTCAGTAAGAAAAGCAGCAAAATATCCACAGTTATTTGTTTTTAAAAACAATTATGACAATTTGTCACTTTTACATCAGGTGCTGCCATATGCGTTGCACAACAGGCCAAATTTATCTGCTTATCTGAGTTTTATTTTGTATTTGTGTCTGTTTGAATAAGGTGCATTTTATGATGACTTAAACAACTCAAGTCAAGTTAGCCAGTAAAAGAGAAGACTGAATTCAGAAGGTGTACGGTTGATTTTTTTCTGCTTTCTAAGAGAATTAGTGTAAGAAAACTACATTTCTTGACATTTTTGAAGTTAATTGGACTACAAGCGCAAAGACAGTTTGTGGAGCGTTGGCAGTTGTTAGGCTGCCGATGACCAGTTTGAAGGTTTTTAACATATCGCCTGACCCTTGACAATGCCATACAGGTTACAATGACCTCTGCCACCAGAGGCTCAACTTCTACATTAACACTTTCATATCTCATAATATACTGATAACAGAAAAATATATCCCATCCTAAGGGTGTTGAAATCAATGGTTCCTAGGATGGATCACGATGCAGATGTGGACGATTCTGCATTGATGCAGTGACAACATATAATCGATTATAGCCACATATCATTGCTTGTTGATTTTCCTGTAGCAAGTGGACAATAAACAGCATATTTAAAGATTGCTTTTACATCATTTGCACCAAAGTTTTCATTATGAAGTGCCCTGGTATCCTGATTCAGTTCTACCCAAAAGCCAGAAAAAAAGACCCAAAAGAGGCACTACTTTATTGTAATTCATCTAGTTAAGCAATGACTTCCTGTCTAACCAGGGCTGTCCCTAAATAGAAATGATCAGAGTCGACTTTTGTGACCGATGCAGTGACTCCAGAAATGAAAGCATGGGGGCGTCCCTGGTATATGAATTTGTCGTGTGCTTGAGGTTCTATTACCCTTCTCATCTTCCATCACAGTAACTTTAAAAGTTATTTTAAAGTTTAAAGGTTAATTTAAAACACGACTTAAGTTCGTAAAGTTGACATCCTGTCGTGGCGTTGCTCCTGCATTGCTCTGTGTACGATGCTGCAGCTAAAAGTTAAGCGCAGTGATTCGACTGACAAAATGTGAGTCATGGAGGGGTCTTCTCAGCTGATGACTGGAACCATTGACTTTTCGCGGGCAGCCCCGGGTCTAACGTGACCTAAATGGCTCCAGAGCAGTGCTGGCTGGTTTTGATCACTGCGTCTGCTGCCAGAAAACAGACTTTATGACTTTACTCTTCATTCCCCGGCCAAGCAGCGCTGTACTGCCAAGACCAGGCCAGGAGAGCTCCACTCTGAGGTCAAGGTCGAATTAATCTTTTAGCTCACGAATCTGAGGAGCATCAGTCTATTTAACAAAGTGAGCAACGATCACTTCGATCTGGACAGTGATAGCTGTCTGGCTGTTAGACTGATTGACCTGGATCTGGCTTCTGGGGTTGTTTAGGGTTGAAAATCAATAAAATAAAATTTAAATAGAGAGATCAATGACAGATTTAGTTTTTGATTTAACTAGAAAAATCTTTACAGGTGGCTTCAGTCCAGCTCTCAGTATTACGTTACGTTAAGTCCATTAACCAACAGATAGGATATTCGAAAACACCAATCTGCTAATATTGATAACTTTCAACAATTTATGGAGTATGAAGACAAAACATTTGATGGTTGATGGTTTAGTAAGATTATAATAATCATACATATTTATTTCTCAGTAGTCTCTTTACTAAAATACAACCAAAACAGACAGGAAATATGTGTGCAGTATTAGAAATGTAAATATTTCAGAAGAAAACTACTTCAACAGGCTAAAGTTGCAAGTATTTAGTGAGACCTCCGTTTCCACTTAGCATGTTCTGAACTTTTGGGCAAACAATATGAGATTTACTACACAATACAATTTACAGTACTAATCTTCTGGTGTGTTTAAGACATGTCCAAAGCTCTACACCGACTGTCTGAGCTACATTTTGTTATGGTTGTATGATTTCATGTTGCTCTGACCTTTTGGATGGGTTTTGTCCATGCTCTCTCCATTCTTTGTTTATATCTAAATGAAGAGACTGATTTATATTTCTACTTATTTATATTTATCCTCATAGCAACTTCACTAAAACAACAAATCTTTGAAATCTATGGTGGCCTAAGACTTCTGCACTTGTGCATCTTTGGCTTAGTCGTGAGCTCAGCTGACTAGTTTTAGGATTGTATATGATGTTGTGAAAAGTCTTAACTATATATTTATTGCTGTATTTGCTATACATTGCTTGTCTTCATTGTTAGTCCTTACTGCATGCTTTGTATCTGCACTCCTCTTTTGTTGTACTGCAACTGCTGCACAGCTGTTTCCCTCTAGATAATGCTCTATCTTCTAGCTCTTATCTTAAATTACTGTAAGCAGGTTATCTTTTTTTGTTTTGCTCAGCTTATGTAAACAAAAAGAAAACAATATTTTATACTAAGAAAATAATTGATTACTATACAAAAATAATCACCTATATAATAATAATAATTAGCTGATAACATCTAAAGGTTTCACTTTTAGTTCTGGTACCATGTGAGTGGGCATTTGTCATTAATATACACAGACCAACGTGCAAAGACACATTTAGCACCTGGGAATTTCTGATCACGCCTTAGTTTTAAAATATCCTCAAACGGAAAACCACACACTTCATCTAATGCAAAAGTCCACCAACCGGCATGGAAAATGTTACCAAAGTTTACACACTTGACGGTTTGTCACCCTATATTTCCAGTCATGTGACTTCATCACCAGGCAGTCTCTCTTGTGGCTTGACATATTCAGCAGGAGCTGTTCAGTTGAGCGCTGCCCTTAAACCTACTGAGAATACGTTCTCACCCCAGATTACTGCAGCCCAACCAGCCGCTCAGCTCAGAATTACTCCATCTGCCTCGAGCTGATCCCTTCTGCCTCTCGAGTCTTTGCTCGGTACAGTACAGCGCAAAAAATATCAAATTATATAGCAATTAACAGGTAATAAAGATTATGCGCTTCTGTCTGATACCTGCAGCAAAATTAAAAGCTCTTCTCACCAAATCCCCGTTATTACCCAGCCATGACATCCTTCTGGCACAGAGGAGATCCTGTTAATTGAAAAGCAATTTATGGATACAAAAAAACAGATGGCGATGTCTGTTTAGGATAATCCAATCCATTAAATACCTGACATATGAAGGAATTTCCTAAAATTAATGCCAATTCCTGAAAATCCAATATTTCCCAAAAGCAGTTCTGCTCACTGATTTGCAATGCTGGCCTGCAAAGACCTGATACAACCAGAGATAACGAGGGAATAAAATGAAGAAATAGCTTCATCCGTAGAAACGACACGGCAACATTTTCACCTGCTGACAAATCTCTAAAAATATCTCAATATATATATCAAAATATTTTCTTACCCCGAACTAGGTCAAAAGCAAAAATATTAGTAAACTGAGCATAACTTAACCAAAGCTAAAAATCCCCGTCATTATTTATGAAACCGCCAATTATTTTCTCAATTAACTGATTTTCTTTGTTTCTTTATATTTTTTTTGTCTGTAAAACTCGAGAAAAGAACATAAAACATGCCCGTCACAATTTCCCAAAGCTCAAGCTGGCAGTTTCACATTGCTTCTTTTGTAGGTTCAACAGTTCAAACCCCCCAAAATAGCTGGGAAATATGGAGAAAATCAAAGATAACAACATTTCTGACCAAATGCTTTGATATCGGTATTCATATTGCAACAATATTTTAGGGTGGACTATTGGTACTTTCACAAAATATTAAAACAGCGAGAATTTTGATAAATAACCATCAGTTACTTTGGATCCAGTGACTAAGCTGGTAAAGTCAAATAATGAAACAGCAAAACAGTCTCTTAATTTCAGACAATTACATCATTTTGTTCTGTTACGCAGCCTTTAAACCAAAAGAAACAACCACACTTACGACATAACAATTTCCAAAACCTAAGATGACTTCTGGTCTCATATCATATCTACGTATTTCCCAGCCCAACCCCAAATTGTTCAGTGCAATTTCATAGAAAATAAAGAAAACCTGCAAAAGTCACATCTGAATTACAGCGATTCGTCGCAATTTTCACTTAAAAAACAAGAAATTAATCGATTATGAAAATAGCTGATTATTTTTCTGTTCATTAACAAATCTATTTATCAACTGATCGTTTCGGCTCTACGCTCATAATGAATTCCTACATAGATAAAATTATAGATGTGCATTTTTTTTCTTACAGTCCACCATGCGAGGCAATGATGTGATTCATGAGGGAAAAAATGTTTATAGAAGTATGAGCAAGTCACATTAATTATTTTCTATATTTCTGAGTTATAGCAAATATGACATCATATTTTTATCTTACTATGTTTACGTGAGTCTGAATGATGGATTACGGTATATTTTGGTGCAGTGACAGTCTGGGATCTGAAAGTTAAATGCTCTTGTGGGCCTGATATTCGTGGGGAAAGATAACAGCACATGAATAAAAGATTTTTTCTCCTGTAGAAGCCTTTGTTATTTCAGCTGCCTAATGGACTTTCTCCATTTACACAATCTTTGGGCCAGGTCAGAGCCGCGCTGCGGGAAACCGCCGCCGGCCCATTTCGGCTTCATGTACACCAGAAGATAATGCTCAAAGGTTTCTCCTTACGTTAGATACCTTTTCATTTGTCTGCATCACTGTGTTTCTTACTGCACTGCTTTGATTAGTCCATGTCAGCTTTTTAATTTACCCATTGTATCATATTCTGCAAAGAGCCACCGTTAAATGCTTCATCATAAAAACTAATTATACTTTAACCGATAAAACGTGAGGTTATGAAACATATTTTCATACAGGTGTGAACACATGCAGACGGATTAAATCTGGTGAATTTTTGGCAGTGTGTGTCCAGCTTTAGAGAGATTTGGACCACGTTTGGTTTGGCTTGGACGACGTCCACAGCGTCTAAAACAACCACTCGCTGACCTGGCAACAACAATCCCACACTGCAGGCAGCTGTGTGGTTATGACACTGCTGTGACTGCTGTGTGTGCGCGTGTTTTCCTTCCATAGAAAAACCGTGGGTCGTCTTGCGTACACAGTCTTATCTCACACGGCAGGAGGCTGTGGAGTTTTGACACTGTTGGTATGTGCATACGTGAGATCGCTCACATAAAAGGTTCAGCTAAGGTACGATCATGAGAATGAACGCTGATCAGGTCAATGCCTCGAGTCTCACTGACGCTGCATTTTATTGGTGTTATCACCAAGTTAACTCAGCATTTAAAAGAATGACTTTGACATCATCAATAAGCTCAGTAAGTCTGTGCTTCAGCTAGGTTTTGGGACCCAAAGTGGGCAGTTAGTCAACTGGTCCAGGAATTTAATATAGACAAAAAATAATAATACACTGACTTGCCAGTTTACTAGGTACACCTCTCTAATTTTTTATGATTAGTCTGCAAAAATGTCAATTAATTTCGATAATCAGTGAATGATTTCAAATGCCAAATATTTGCTCATTACAACTTTTCAAATGTCAAAATGTGCTGCTTTTCTTCATCATATGACAGAGGAGCTGCAAGAATGAATCGAATAGTGTATATATATATATAAAAAATGTACATTTTCTGACATTTTATACAGAAAACAATCAACAGATTAATTTACAATGACAAGAATTGTTGCATGTAGACCTATATAAGAACAAACTGAATACTTTTTAGATTTGAGACTTTGCAAGACAAACAGTCTATATAAATGTTACTTTATTCATTAATTATCATTTAATCTCCTAGATATGTTTAAGATGGGAGTCATTGTGTGTTGTGCACCTTAGATATTCAGTAATAAAGACTCCCCAAAATAACTTGGGTTAATCAAGAATTAAACTGTCTGTCAGTAGCAGCCCCACATGATCTTAAGCTAATGCACAAAGATGCAGGAAATATTACCTTTACGGACTTTATGTTTCTGCACTGCCGAATCGAACAGAATTATCCAGAGGACGTGTTTCTAATGACCATCCCACTCTCATTGATATAAGCTCAGGAGTGGACAAAATATCAAAAACACATCACACAATAACACAAAACAATGCAACAGAACCACAAACTACAATCTTCGAAATGACTTTAAAGTTAAATCACCGCCTCTCCAGACCAGTTCCAGAAAAAACTGATAATTACGACCTTCGTGCAGGTAGAATTTACAGCAGGACGGTTGTATTAGTGTTTAGTGAGTGTTTAACGCCATCAATCCAAAGTGTATTTCAGCTGCTGACTCAACAAGACTTTTGCAAACATTTCTCCAACATCAGCATCACTGCAAAGTTGCCCTTTACTCCCCTCTGTCTGCTGTCTCTTACACAATAACCTGGTTGTTTTGCTAACAGGTTCAACTCTGCTGAGCCATAGGACGGGTTTTGCATAAGCCCCTCAGATAAGAGCCTATAGGTCATGTGTATTCTGTAAAACAGCTGCAGGGTGATTGCAACTTGTTTGGTTTGTTGCTGAAGTCACAAACCCTAAAAGCACATGAATACACACCAAAAGAGACCAGTCTACACAATGAGTGTGTTTACCTTTGAATTTTAGGTATATTTACAAGTAACTACAATATTTTTATAGCACATGAGTAAATACTGTAAGTAAAGAGTTCCACATCTGTGCAAACATATGAAATATTTGTATATTGTTAGAACGTAACATCACATAGATGCATAAGCACTGAAGCATCAGAGGCTGCTGTAGCATCAAATCCTGCCAGGACAGTTATTTATAGCACATAAATTACATCCTTCACAACAGTCTTCAATGCTGTTTACTCAGGCTTGCTTTTAATTAACCAGATTTTTAGTACTGGCTTCTGTACCATCAGTTCATAAACTTTTTACATAACATAATACATAATGTCATAAAAAAGCCGGAATTATGATAATTACGTTTGTTGATATTGGTACTGTTGTGAGACTGCAAGTGTTTTCATTATTGATTTTTGTCCAGATTAAAGGATCAATTGTTCAATCTAAAAAATGTTAATAGGAAAAAATGACATAATTTCCTAAAGCCCACAGCAATGTATTTTTAAAGCTTGTTAAGTCCAATTAACAGCCACAAATTATCAATTTATTATCAAAGTGAACAGCAAAGCCTCACAAATCTGGAGCTGGAATCTGGTACTGTTATTTTAACGATTAAACGATTACCAAAAGAGCTGCCGATTAATTTGCAAAATTAACTTCTCATACTTGCAAAACCTGAAATGTACTGTACATGCGGATACAAATGAATGCAAGCATGCAGAATAATGCAAAAGTGTACACCCTGTACCCTACAGTGTACTTCGGTAAGACATACTTATGCCTATAGTGCACCATAAGGAGAGTCCAATCCGTCCTAATTCAGGGCAATGACCGGATTATGCAATGTGCAGAGGATTTCAGAGAGCCCAGAAATTAAAGTAAAATCCTTCAAACAGCATTGCTGATTCACGTGAGGGACTGTACGTTATTTTTGAAGGGGGAGAGGGTGGTGCAAAAAGGGGGAGGCAGGTTAAATACTTTTTTAAGTACTGGAAAGGGACTTTTGTTTTTCGATTTTGGCATAGGGCAGGGGCATACAAGTTTAAATGGCTGTATTCTGTATTTATTTTACTGCTGATTGCTGCAAAACCTGCAGGCAGGTTTGAAAGGCATGTTATCTTTAAAATTTGCCAAAATTACAGCATTGATATTCGCCAGAAACTATAAAAACAGAAATTATAGTTGGATTTTCAAATTTCCAAGAGTCCTTTCTTGGACACATTGTGCAAAAATGCTTTCATCAGAAAAAAGACAAACAAATCTGAGTTTAAAATAGTGATAATTTATCAATATCATTTTATTCTATGTCTCATTTAAAGTTTGGCCAAAAGGGGTGGGAATCATCAGAGTCCCCCCGATACAATATTAGCACGATACTTAGTTCACAGCACAATATTATTGTGATTTAGTATTGTGATTGATCACTTTTTTACAAATGAAAACTCAGGATAAACTTTGCCAACATCTGTTTCTAATATGGCTAAGTTTTCGACCTGTTCATCTCACTTCAATTTTTAATCACAGCAACATGTATCTAAAAAACAGATAGAACAATTAATTTTATTGCTCTAGTAGGCTAACAAAGGCTGAATTTATGCTTAATATATTAAATAATTTCAATAACAAAACAATCAATAACAGGCATCTACATATCGATACAATATTGTCACACAAAATATCACATTACTATGCTACTTTTCCCCGACCAGCATGCACAAGAGAGAAACTAAGCCCTTATTTAAGCACCAGGATTTTGTTTTTAAACAAAGGAATTTAAAAAAAAAAAAAACAAGTCACATCCCAGTCACACCCTCGTCTGATAAATAAAGAACAGTCCCTGAAAATCTCTTCACCAGGAAACAGCAACAAACAGATGAGACTGATGGCAAACACAGCCAGAAAACACCAGAACATTCCTGCACAGACAGCATCTGTCTAAAGGACTTCCCAAAAACAGAAAACGAAAGTACCAACTTCAGTTCGAGGTAACGACAACTTCAGACGGCAGAGACAGGATGCAGGCGATGTGTCTGTGTGTACAATAACCGTCAAAACCAGGTGTCTCTGGTCGCATCTCACAAGACTGATGCAGGAACAAACACACAAATACAACTGCAAACCACAATAATATTACATAAATGTACAACTGAGAAGAAGAGGCGTTATCCGGCTCTGCTTGTGGCATCCAAAACCGCTGAAACATTTAATTATTTATGCCAGTTTCCCCTTTCTGTCTCGGAGTTAGCTCGCTGCTCCTGCGGAGGAGCCACAGATGTGATGGAGCTGCCTCCGCTGCTAGCCGTTAGCCGTTAGCTGCCGTTAAACACAAACGAAACCGCAAACGGTTCAACGCGGGTTTAACGGGTTAACACCCGCCGTGTCGGCCTTTAAATAAACATAAAAACACTCACAAACCACACACAAGCCAAAATTCATTAAAAAAACAAAACACAAAGCGTGAGTTAGCACTAGCAGGCTAGCAGTTAGCTCCCAGGATGCTGAGTGAACCAGAAGCAGCAGTTAGCAGTTAGCTCGGGTACCTTACCAGGTCAAAACAAACAGGACCGCGGAGCAAAGATGCATTAATTTCTTGGTTGGTTTCTGTAGCCGACGTCTGTGGAGACGGCAACTTCGATGGGATCAGAGCAGACGGCGTAGAAATATCGTCGGGAACATTGCAAAAGACAGTGGAAAATAGTACGGTTCCTGTTTTTTTAGCCCGGACTGGCTCGGATGCCCGTTCGCAGGTCTGTCGCTGCTCCTCACACACACACACCCTCAAGGGACGAACCTGCCAAGTACTGACCCCGCCTCTCCGAGCACAGCGGGACACAGCTGCCAAATACTGACCCCGCCTTGCACACGGTGGGACATGCAGAGACAGTTAACACATGCAAACAAAGATGATTGTCTCTGACATGTCTCTGTGATTGTTTTTGTGTTTTGTCTCTATTCATCGTGTACTTGAGTGTAATTTTGAAGTAGCCTAGTTTTTTTTTTTCCTTTGTGGGCTATTCTGTTTTCTGCTACTTTGTACTTCTAATCGGACGTTGTACTTTTTACTCCATTAATATTTATTTGGAGCCTTTAGCTATTTTATGAGAATAATCCAAAATATAACATACATTTAAAATTATTACAGTGTAATATAATAGAAATACTTAATAATCCCGTGAGCGAAATTATTTCGTTACAGCAGCAAATAAGAGAGCAGCAACTGAATAGAATATAAGTTAAAAAAGACAAAATAATGCATATAAATATATATACACAAAGGAAGGCACTAACATGGAATAAAATAGAATAGAATAAAAAAAAAACAATAATAAATGTACAGTATGTACAGAGAACAAACAACAACAAAAGATTAAAAAAAGAGCAATAAAAAAAGAAAAAAAATGTGCAAATAAGTGTAAAACAAAGATGGACTATGTACTATTGCACAGTGGTGGGAAGTAACTAAGTGCATAACTCAACTGCTTTGCTTATGTACAGGTTTGAGGTATTTATACTTTAAGAAATGGATTTTCTATCTAGTTTTTCATGTGATTTAATCGATAAATTTACAGGTACTTTATTTTCTCAACTATTGAAGAGATAATCATTATGTGTATTAGACAGTCTGCGTTTGTGTTAATTGCTGTGTGTTAAAATGTGTTTGGTCAAACTGTGGTAAGAATGTTATAGATGTGTGTTCATGTAATCTAGCAAATAAAATATTCTTAATGAAAATAATGGAGACCCCAGGAAGAGTAGCTACTGTTTTTTTTTCTTTGTAGGCTACTCTACTATTTTCTGCTACTTCATACTTCACTACAAATCAGAGGCACATGTTGTTCTTTTCATATAACAATATTTATTTGATACCTTTTGCTACATTATATTCATATTTAAAAATATAAAATATAGCTGACATGTACATGTTAATGTACTATTATGCAGTGGTGGAAAGTAACTAAGTGTATTACTCACGTACTGTCCTTGAATACAGTTTTGGGGTGTTTGTACTTTACTTCTTTTTTTTTTTCAATTTTGTACTACTTTATACTTACATTCCATTATATTTTGGGGTTTAATATAGTACCTTTTATACTTTTTAGTATAGTACAAATACAAACACAAAAAATTGTATATTCAGCTTCAATGTAATATTTTGTACAAAATATAACTAACATATGACTTATGATGTACTAATATATTATGCAGTGGTGGAAGGTCCATAATTCAAGTGCTATACTTAAGTACATTTTTGAGGTGTTTGTACTTTACTTTTTCCATTTTATGCTACTTTATACTTACATCTCATTGCATTTTGGGGTCAAATATAGTACTTTTTATACTTTTAAGTATCATACTTTTATATCATAATATTATATAGCCTCCTAGCTTACCATTTTTGACAAAAGATGATCTAAAATCTTTCACAATGGAACTTGAAGTAACATTTTGGATACAAGATTTTGACATGCAATGGTAAGGGTATTTCTACACTGTGGTATTGCTACTTTTACTTCAGTAAAAGATATTCTTCAACCAGTGACCATAGTGTACCACCTCAGTTTTATTTACCAAATTACTTATAATTAAGAGCCACTAAATCACTGGCTTTTTACCATTCATGCCAGTAAAGGATACCTGCACTGAACTGAATTCCCACAGGGTACCAGATTCAGTATAGTGGAAAGTCAAAGAATATATATTTATGTATGATACTTAATTTTATTGTAAACTACAAGTATTTAAATATTATGATTTTGTGTAACATTTCAGCAGAAAATATTGCTTCAGTTAATGTGCAGAGGAATTAACATAAATAAAAGTTACTCAGCAGTGTGCTGAGTCTTCATACCACCCAAAAACATTTAAATGTTTGTCAACTGACCTGTTTTTTCTGAGGATTTTATCCCTGTCTCACTGTCTTCATCAGCAGACAGTCTGCTCAGTTGCCATCGAGATAGTTAGTGCTTAATGTATCAATAACGTCCTTATAGTGACATTACTTAACTGTAAATGCTTTTAGCATTTAATTTTATTGCAGTTTGCACATTAGCTGATCAGGAGATTTCCTCCTGTGCTTATTCCTTTTATTACATTAGTATATTGTGATGAGTTTTAATAGGTCTGCATGCAAGGGAGTAGCTTTTGTTTCAGCATGGGGGTACACATGAGAAACAGGAGGTTTGGGATCCTCTGACAGAAAATTATAAATGTCTAACACTTAATTTCCTGCCTTCTGGTGAATTTTCTGCACTAATTTGTGCATTTTCCTTACAAATTTGGTGGAAATGTCTTTAAGTTCATCAAAATAAACAGTCTCCGCTATGTTCTTAGCTTGCATATGTTCTAAATATTGAAATCTGCACATCTTCCTGCATGTAGTCCAACACATGCATCAGAGCTCTGTTGTCCTGAAGTATTGGTGGATCTGCTTTGTGTAAACACATTAAACGCAACGAGATTTATGAAAGTGACTTCATATCAGTCTAAAACACAGTTTGTTAGGCTTTTGTTAAACTAAAATTCAGATTACTGGCAGTAAATCTGAATTCTCCCCCATTCATATATAATTTTTAATATCATTTGTAAAAATATGGTCGTGTGTGTCAGTCTATGATTCAAGATTTGACAAATGTACCGTTTTTTTTTTAGAATAAAGACATTATCTAAAAAAATGTACAGTAATTATTCTAGTTTTCTTGATATTGTCAGTTTTACTGATGTTGACTCTACATACAACTCCCAAGGAAATGTTTTAATTATTCTTTTTTGGCGTGTCTAATCTCAATATGCATGTATAAATTAATGACTTTCTGTATATGTGAGTAAGCACAATCATTTCTGTGTCCAAACTATCATCACTTAAATATTTACACACAAAACAACCTTGTATTAATAACTCTTCACATTCATTTATTCATGTCACTGTCTGCTGCTCAGTCTGATAAAAATCCGTTTGTATATACTGTCCTCTAGTGGACGTTCTGTCTCACCGCAATTGAACGTGAAAGCGCCTCATCTTCCCTCCTCTGTGCACATCTGCGACAGCGTTGGCACAGTTAGATTTACGACAGCTGATCCAATGAATCAAATGCAAACACGAGCTGCTCTATAGACACTTTATTGCTGTTTATTGTTTTACACTCACTGGAATGTTTAACTGTGTGTTTGGTGGGCCGCTCCAAACACTCACCCTCCAAAAATCTGTTACCAAACCAAAATTTAAATAGCAAAAACAACTATAATGCAGTAATACAATATACATGACACTATAAAGTCTTAATGTGAATTCGTTCTCACTAACATATAGGCTATACTGGCTCCATTTACAAAATGCTTCTTTATATATATTTATATATATAAGATATAAAACAAGAGCAATGCACATTCTTCAAAATGTAAAGAAAATGTGTTTTTGTATCGATGCAGATATATATCTGTGTGTGAATTCTGTTTGGTGGCAACGAGTAAACACCCAACAGTCGTTGATATCGCGTGTATCCACAGCATACAGAATAATAACATGTTTAACAGCATTGTTCAGGAGATCTACTGGAGGAGAGAGCAGATAATAAAAGAGTACGACAACCCTCAGAGGACTGTAGGAGACAGCGAAATGATCGTTAGGGGTATGAATGAAATGCTCGACATATATTGAAACGTACGGCCTATGAGTGTTGTTTAGTGTGTGGACAGTACGTATGATTCAAAATGCTCAAGTTTTTAAACAAACTGTCTGTTTTTGAAATCTCATGCACCAGGCAAAAGCCTATTTTGTAAATAAAGACACAGTTCACGGCTCATTTTAAAGGATAAGTTTGACAATATTTTGTATTTTTCTTTCCATCAACAAATCCCATGAAAAAATTACAATTACCATCTTGCGGTTGTACGCTTCGGTCGACCAGTAAAGCTGCAAAACGTGAATCTTCACCTCGGCAAACACAGGAGTTCGATACAATCAGCGCAGTTTCCAGGTGGCCACCCAAGATTAGTGTCAACAATTCAGTAGCCAATTGTGTGAACTTTTGTCATAATAAGTGTATCAATTCTAAGTGTACATTTGTGCAGAATTTGAGAAAAATCGCTCAAGGCGTTTTTGAGATATGACGTTCAAGAGAACGGGACGTACGGACAGAAAACCCGATAACATCATGCTTTCAGCTACAGCTGTTACTGCATGAAGACAACTGATCAAAAGACGCACTGTTTGGATATCCAAGGCCGATATTTCTTATTCCTCTGTAGCGCTGCTGTCAAAAAACGATTAAAAACACTTCAATAAGCCACACTGGGTGATGCTATTCTTTCATACTATAAACACAGTTACTGTAGTTTATTTGTAGTCGCAGTCGGCCGCTGTAAATACTCTGCCAGCACCAAACGTCTATTAATCTGCAGCTGAAAACATTTCCAAACAAAGACACCATTTAAATCCTGTTTGAGTGATGTTTGCTGAAAATGACCAGCTGTTTAAGGAGGTCGTTTAGCATTATTTATAAATAAAATATTTATTTCTGACCAAATTTAAAAATTTAGGAAAGAATGGCGTTGAATGCTTCAGACCAGTTGGCAAATTTGGAAGTAACGCTTTGTAAATTTGCATATTTTCATGGGATGTTGGTTAACATTCACAAAACACAAAAATATCCCCGGCCTTATCCTTTAAAGATGTTTTCACCCGTAGCTTAATACAATGGTTACGTGTGTAGTTTGTATGAGATATTATTGCTTCGTTACACATTTATTTCAAGAGTTGGGACTAAAACAAAAAATTCAGTTAGTGAAAATATAAAACATGGTCTGTTGTGGATGTAAACTGCAGACAGTCTTGTTTTCTTAGTGTCTTTAACAATCAGGTTTTTTGTTTTTCTGAACTCTGAAACAATGTCTGTACTGTTTGCAGCGATGGCACAAATGATCAGCGATGAATTTAAAATCTATTGCAGCTACACCCTGCCGGTTAATTATATCGTATTTTACAAAATAGGTGCTGCGGAGTCGTGTGTTTGACACATATGACTATCGTGGATATGGTAAACACACACACACACACACACGCACACACACACACACACACACACACAGTGGTGGATCTCCTCTATGTGACTGAAAAATAGTATCGGCCTCTGTATTATATGTAAGCGCACACTGACTGTCTCTACAAATACAGATAATCAGACTCATTGAGAAACTTAATGGCTACATTTTTATCTAAAACCCTTTTAAACACAGGTGACCAGATCCTAAACGTTTGCATCGTACAAACCTGTCATACTGAACACAGACTCGTGAAAACACCCAAACTGTAATTTATCAAAGGAAGGTTTGTGTCTTCAGAATCACACGTTCTTCACTTTGAACAAAAAAGTCTAAAAACAAAAGAAAGTCCCTTTAAGTAAAAACTGAACAAAAATACAACCGTCTGAACACACATGATGGCGCCTCGTCCGCTATCTGACGAGTGTAACTACAGCTGCAAAGACTGGAGCGGTGAGTGACTGTAACTACAGTGATGGCCGACTAAGACGAGCCCACCAGCTTCTTACACGAACAAACTAAAGGTATCTCTGAATGTGCTCGACAGATCTCAGGCAGAAGAGGAAGAAGTACAGTTTGATTGTAGATTACATCGTGTACTTAGCAAAAAACAGTCCTGGTGATAGTGTTGTCTTTTGTTTTGATCCGTGTCGTTGCTGGGTAGCCAAGGTGTTAGGCTTCATATACCCTGAGGAAGAAAGAAAAAAGAGTTCATTCATCGGTGATTTCAAACCATTATTTAATTGTCTCTTTAATGCCTCTCTCACACAACGTTCCTGGAAGGTTACAGGATAACCTTTCAAGCACCAATGTGATTTTCACTATTCGAACATGCGTTGCATTCAGGAACATTTTCGTCCTGCACCTTTTCACACGAGCCGTGGTAATGTCGATTGTGATCGGCCATAAAATTGGACAGAGGAGGTAGAAGACGGGGAAAGAGACGTGACAGCGTCCTGTCACATCACATCAGTGCGGTTCAACATGTGCAGTGAAATCTCAGCGGCTCAGTCGCTGACGCACGATCGCAACAAATCTGTTAAAAAAAGACCATGACGAATACGATATAATACGACCGTGTAACAGGGCTGACCAAAAATATCATCTGATGATAAAAAAATGATGTATTGTTTCATATGATGTTATATCGTTTCTTTCGTTTACATGATCCGATAATGCTTTGCGCTTCAATTTATTTAACTATAATTTAATTATTTTATTTAACTTTACTACAAAAGTACTTTAGTTAACTTTATAATTGACCTTACCGAACATTATAACTATTTTATTAAACTTTGTTATAGCAGTAGTTTATGTAACTTTAATTTATGGAAGTAGCTGAAGGTGAAGAAGGCGGGTCGTTTACACAAAGATGGCAACTTCTGACTGGAGAGATTGAGATTTAGGAACTTGTGTTGCCCGGGGTGATGCCGAAATCATCAGACAAACTGCAGTAAAGGCATGAGACTTTGTTGTTTCTGACCTGGCTGTGTGACCACAGTGTGGTCGATGTCATGTCGTGCCTCCTGCGTGCTCTGTGCAGGCGTCGCCTCTTGCCGAAACCAAACAGAGTGTTTTCAGTAAACTTTAGACTCAGTTTCTTGATTTTATTTGTTGGCTTTGTGGACGGAGGTGGAAGGACACAATCACCGTATAACCCACAGTGTCGCTGTGGAAATGTTCTTTTGTTCTCAGCAAAATACTGAATCTCTGCCTCCTCCACCGGGCTTTTCGTCTGTGGCTGACCCTGACCTTTGACCTCTGCGTAGTGGAGGGGAGGTGAGAGGAGGATTTTCAACAAAACAAATCAATAAAGCTTCATAAAGAAGCCACTGGACAAGATCGACAACTCAGAGTCAGTGAGGACAGAGAAGAGCTGTATGGTTGGCAGCTTTAAAAATATAAGAGGTAAAAATGCACATATAAAGTGTTTTTTTTTGCACATGTATAGTAATACCTGAGGACCTCATGTAGTTTAAAAATTACCCCCCACGATATTTTAGCAGTTTTTGCCCATGAGAGAAATATTTAGCTGCAAAATGCTCCACAATAATCACCAGCTAGTCACTAAAAAGACACTCTAAAGCTCTGAAGAGCTGAGGGGAACGGCACAGTCTGTGCTTATCGATTTTAGCTGCTTTGATAATAGTTTTTGTCGCAGGATGATTTGGTTATTTTGCAAACTGCATGCTGAGTAGCGCTAATTAAAACAATCACTAAAATTAATGAGAACATTTGCACAACAATGTCACACGGTCACTCTTTTATCGTCAGCTTATGACAAAGACTGAAATATTTTCTCGTCATTTTGGGCATCTCCTTGAAAACAACCCAACTTAAACCCGTTGTCACAAAGGCAATCAGTATCATACATTTATAGGGTGTAAGATTTAAAAATGTCAAGAATTAAAACTCAAGAAAAACAAATATTTTGGATTTTTTAAATCAGTTATTACGAGTGTTACCTGTGTTTGTCCTTCCAGATGCGGAACCATTTGACCAGGTTCTTGGTGCTCTGAAGTTTGGGATGGAGACAATACTCCTGCCCTTTGAACCGAGCCACGTTCTCCATCGTCACGCTGAGAGGCAAAAACGAAACAAAACACAGAGAAGTTAGAAAATAGAAGAATTCAGTGTTTTTACTGACTAAAAGGAGAAATACGCATAAACGCACGGGTTTCCGACCTGACAGCTTCGATGTATTATTTGGGTGTATTAACAAGAATTAAGGCCGAAGAGCAGCATTAAGGATGAACATGACATACATTTTGTATGCAGCTTGAACTTTATTGTGAAAGTTCACTGCCTGCGGTCTGTCTAAAGGACGTGATATATTTAAAATTGCATAAACAAATGAAATCCATTAAAGCTAATCATTTCAGTGTTTTCGAGGTCTTTCTGTTGAGCTGAGACAGATTTCATATTCTGTTCTTCACTGTACATTTTCTTGGAAGTATTTCCACACAGTTGGTGGTAAACATCATGTTGTGTTGCCTAATTTAGATGACAGAACCTACAGTAGATGAATCCAGTGGGTTAACAGGAAGTCGGCGCTCTGCTCAGTCATCTTTGCCAAAAGGCAAATCCAGTTGAAGCAGCAGCTGCACACAAGTTGTATGCAAGGGGGTTTAAGCACTTTTTTTTGTTCTTTTAATAAGGGAGCTCTGTTTTTAATGGGGGTTTATGCACTCTGGTACTTTATTTAAGTTGAGAGTACAAAATAAATTTCCAGAATTAATCAATTTATTGTCATTGTACCACCTGACACCCCTTTGAGGGCCAGATTTGGCCCACAGGATATAAATTGAGTATCACTGACTTCACTATATATAATAATACATATCAGCCTACTTCGTTTATGCATGGAGCCTAACTAGTTTAACCAGTTATTATATTTCTCTGGAAACAGGAAACAGTTTGGATGTGTATTACCAGGAATCCAACTTCTCTGCATTAACCGTCCTGTACAGTGACTTAGAGAAGAAAATTGGGCAAATATTTGACATTTAAACTCGCAGTGCATTTTGGACTATAAAATTGTTTAATTACGCTGCACAATATGTTCATGGAAAAAACCAACAACAACAAAAGTTTGAGAGTAGTATGAGGTCAACGACAGGAGCAAACTCATGGCTCATTTATGCTCAATGTAATACACATATATGAACACGGAGGGCGCTCTCTCGCTCTCTGTCCGTACTCTGCGCTCACTTTATTCGTGCACGTTGTCTGAAAGCTTACGGATACAGTCAAAATAAAGCAGTACCAACAAAGTCATGGGGGCGGTGTGAATGGTGAAACGGGATCCAATAGGTAATATAGTGAAAAGAATTTTTCATCCACATGTTTGGATAAATTTAACGGCCTCACAGATCACAGCTGTGCACAACGCTGTCTCTATCAAAAGGTTTATCATCAGCACCTCCTCGACCGTCACCATGTTTGTTTTTGTTGACTTCTGGTGGTTGTATCTAAGCCAACATAAAGGACACATGGAAGTGTTGGGGGTATTAGGTTTGAAGCAGACGTGTCTATTTTTGTTCATGTCTTTAAAATTAATGTTTTTATATAAACTTCAAAAGAACCAAATTAAGTAAAAACACTGATTTGGTGGTATTTATAACTTTCTGAAAGCCAGTCTGAGTTATCTGAATAGAGACTATTAAGTTGTGGCACATTGACATGTTTTTTCCCCAAATTTTAGCAGCTATTCTAAACTGCCCTCAATAACGTTTCCGCAGTTAAAAGCCCTCACATTTCAAAAGGCCAGCTTGCGCTCGGCGGTCCGCGACTTGGCAGCGGTGTAATATTATGGAGCTGCCACTGAAAAATGTGACATCCAAGCTCATTGAATCAATTGGTCCGTCTGCTTAAGGCAACGGTAGAGACAGTCTGCCTGCATGTGGCATATTCAGGCCAAACAAGGAAAATGTGGGAAAAACACCCAGCATGCCATGGGGCCTCTCCATCCAGTGACACAGTCAAAGGATCGCCAAACCATGAATGCTAAACAAGTTGACTGGAAGAGAAAAGATTTGACTCAATAAAGACGCTGCATTCAGGAGTTATAAGGATTTAGGTTAAAGAGTTTTGCATCTATTTTCATTCAGTTGTCACTTTGTTTGGCTGCTGAGGGGCAGCTGTGCACCCTTTGTTATGGAAGGACTGAGCTTTGAGTGTGTGTGTGTGTGTGTTTGATAGAGACGACATGAAAGTGCTTTTGTATGCGCGCATGCCAATGGACTCGTATCTGCGAGGGTGTGATAATAAACACACCCTGAATGTTTATCCATGGCTGCTCAGCAGAGGTGAAATTTAACCTCATTACTGTGTTAATTTGAGCTTTAGTTCCTGCTCATTATCATTCACCTGGGCCGCTGAAGTGCAGCCACTGGCGCTAATATGGTTAGCAAAATGTTTGAGGAGCGCAGAGGGAGAGGCTGACAGAGAGCTAAAACAAGAACGGAAAACACAAAAGGAAAAGGATAAAGAAAGGACGTGGTTTTGGCGTTCTTTAATTCCATTTTCTGCAGCTAAATATTTCAACTCCACATGAAGAAGAGGAAATATTTTACCTTTAATTTCATGACATTTATTTGACTGCTATATGTTACCCTGCAGATTAAGATTTCACATAAAAAAGTAGATTATTTTATAAGGAACGCTGTCAAAAAGTACACAAAGTAGCTAAAATAAGCTCCACCTCCAAAAGAAACAACAACATGCTTCTGGGTTAAATGTTCACTCTGTAGGATTTAGGCGGATATATCGGCAGAAACTGAAATAAAATACAGTACGTTTTCTTTGGTGTATAATCACCTGAAAATAAGAACTGTCACATTTGTGTTACCTCAGAATGAGCCGTTAATATCTACACGGGGAGCAGGTCGTCATCTATCGAGATCACCATGTTCACCGCCATGTTTTTGTCGTAGCTCAGAACGGACAAACCAAACGCTGTCTTTAGATACGGCTGTTTACATTTTCTCATCAGCCACCCTAGTTAGTTTTTTCTGGTTTTGATCATCTGCTCTTTGTGTTGGAGAGGAAGAGACCTCTGCGGATAATTCGGCTCCTGGTTAAAAACACTGAAATAATTCTAACCAGGAGTTCACACATGATAGTTTCAGCTGGTTGAAATCTGCAGTCCTCACAGCTAGATGGCGCTAAATCCTACAAACTACTCCTTTAAAGGGGAAATACTATACTTTTTATTTCATAAATTTAATTTAACAGCTAAAACTTTGCAAATTAGGATGTAACATGCAAGTGCCAAAAAGTGTACAAAGTAGCTAAAATAAGCTCCACCTCCACTCGTAACAACAACATACTTCTTATATGAAGTATATTCCATAATATAACAATAAATATAATAAAACACTCTAAAATCAGTTATTCTGCATAACCTGATTGTGATGTTTTTTTTAAATAATTCTGGTGTACTTTAAAAATTTGAAAGCATTACTTTTACTTGTAATGGAGTATGTTTACAATGAGGTATTACTACTTTCACTGAAGTAAAAGCTCTGAGTACACCGGACAGAGACACGGGGTATAAGAAAAGAGGCAGTAAGAAAAACACAGTAAAGAAACAGATAAAGGGCAACAAAAGTGAGTGATGAAAAAAGAGGGTGAAAAAATAAAACAAAATAGACAGTAAATAAAGTAAATCCAGTAAATAAAGGACTGAATGGAAAAGAAAAAAAGCAGAGAAAGAAAAGAAATAAGGAGAAAACAGGGACACTTTGTGGCTCTGAGCTTGTCTGTGTGGTTTAGGAGGGGTCGCCCAGAATGCCAAACTGAGCGCCATAAGCCAAACGGCCACAACAAAGGCCAGAGGGGGACTCTCTCCCTCATTTCTCTCCTGCTCGCTTTCTTTCTGTGGCTTTCCGGAGCCCGCTGAGGCTCATTTTTCACTGGGCACCAGCGGCTGGTGGCCCCCATCTCATGCTAATAGAGCAGCCTTAAATAACGGCTGTGGGGCGAGTAACACACACTCACACAGACACACACACGCATACAGACACAGACGTGCGAGCTTCAGGGGAGCTTTCTTTACTTAAGCTCCACGTCTGGCTGCATAGTCTTTGAAAACACTGCATATTTATTTCCCTTTACACCCGCATATCATTTTAGTCACAGACACAATGTACACACATAATCATTTACTTTCTAACAGTGTTTGTGTAACTTCTGCATTATTTCGACTTTTGTAC
Organism: Plectropomus leopardus; assembly: GCF_008729295.1. Classification (NCBI taxonomy): domain Eukaryota; kingdom Metazoa; phylum Chordata; class Actinopteri; order Perciformes; family Serranidae; genus Plectropomus; species Plectropomus leopardus. The sequence continues at coordinate 26,826,722 of NC_056471.1, forward strand.
CGACAAGATTCAACATTTATATCAAAGCTTGTCACTTCAGGCTGGGGTAATAATGTGTTATATTTAATGAGGATTACATAATCAGACTACAAATTCACATTAATCAACCAAGGTTTGTGATTGGATTTTAGTTACATTGTCAAGGATTACTTATTACATTTTTCATTTCTTCTTTAAAATTTTGTAATTTTGAGATAATAAACTTTTTTTGTGAAAACCTTTTCTTTACACAAATCGCATTTTATTTTCACTGAAAAAGTTTTGATATGTTTAAAGAGAAAAAAGAATATCTGAGGAACTTAAATTTTTGTGGATGTATCTATTTTCAGTACAGGGTGAAAAAGTTTCAATGTTTGATTTCAAGGTAATCCAAAATAATCAGATTAGATTAGATTTTTTATGTAGTTCAAATGAATTACGTCATTAAAAACAAAATTTGACATGTAATTTATATTTGTATTAATGACTGAAATTTTAAACTAATATGACCCAACCCTGGTTAAAAGTGGGTTACTTGGTCTTATCGATTAATTTACCTTTTTTTTTTTTTTTTGATATCACACTAAATGCAATAAAAATATACACAAAAAATATGACTGAATGATATAATAATCATCTTCATAAGCAATATCTCTTAAATCACTGAGAAACAAACTAATAATTTAATCACTCTGGATCAATGTCATCTGATGAATCAGATTTCCATTTGGAAAACTTTACTGCCATAATCTATGCAAATCATTTAAAATGAGCAATTCATGTGATGCTGTTCAAATTCACCTTTACGTCCAAAAACTCTTTTGTCCAAACAGCTAAAAGAAATATCTTAATTAAATCCTTATATCATGTTTTAATGTATAATTCAAGTAAAAACAGATGCTTTGTTTATTGTAGATGTTTTTTTTTAATCTTCACAGTTTAAATTCCCCAGTGTTCAGTCAAAACATCTCATTACCAATTTTAAAGAAACGCATTTTAATCTCTTAAGGGGACTTTGCACTGACTTACATTTATTCAGTGGAGATTCATCTAAACCTCATTATGCACTTCATGAATAACCCCAAACTTAACCTTGAAACATGTTGGACCCGTCAATTTAATAATTCACGTTGCTTTTTCGACCCTCAAAAGCGACACATTTATGCCACAAATCTGATCAGTTTCTCTCACATGATCTCACTGCTGTTCGGCCGTGGTGTTCTCTGTGTGATATTGTAATTTTCCAGCAGGTGGCGGCAGAGTTTGAGCCTCGGACACAAATCTGTCTCCGGGGAGGCTGACATAACATCCCCATCTGCTGTCCCTTCATGTCGCTCTGACATGAAACTTCAAATGAATTCCACACGGAAATCGCGGCTCACATTTCTAACTACGCGTGAGACTTCATCCTCAGGACTTGACCCAAGATCACAGTGAAAAACATATACATCATGTATACTGTATGTTCAAGTTTATTTATTTAAAGCTGCGTGTCTATCTGAGTGCCACAGGATACTGCGAGCGAGTTTGGACCCCTCCAGAGGAAGAGGCCTCGTTATCGTGCTGCATACCACGATAGCTCAAGTCGAAGATAATAGCTGTGTCTGCTCGAGCTGCGACTTTGTGGGTCAAAGGTCAGATGGCAGAGAGGAGGTGGACAGATTAACCAAATAAGCTAAAACTGTAAGTTACTGCAGTCTGGGATGCAACAACCCCAAGAAAAATACAGGGGATGAAATGTCAATACACATCACATATTTTTGTCATTTTTGCATGAAATAATGTAATAAATACATAATGTAAATAATGTAATAAAGATACAACCTACCTAAAATGAAGCCGATGCCTTTATTAGATTATCATGGAGAAAGTGTTTTAAAGTTCTGGTAAGTGTTTTTTTTTTCTCTCTCCACCTTTCCACCGAATAAATCATTTCTCGCTCCTGACCGCGGGGTGTCATTAAATCATCAGTTAATCATCACACTGTAAATCCTCCCCAAGTGCTGTAAGCACTGACGAGTCGACGGGATGTTTTGATAATGCCCGTACGGCTGCCAAATATTTTTATGGTCAGGGCACAGGCGCTGTTGTATAATCTGTGTGTCAGGCAGGTACAAACACTCAGATTATTATGATGTGTGGGGCGTGCCAGCACAGGGAGGAAGAGGGGAAGAAGAGGAAGAGAAACGAAAGGAAAGAAGACAAAAGAAAACAGGTTAAGGTCAAGGGATCAAGGTAAGGAAGCATACAAAGGATGAGAAAGACAAAGAGGGAGAGCGGGAAGAGAAAAGACAATGAGCTGGACATACAATGAAGATATGAGTGGAAACCGTGGAGAGAAATAAGGTGAAGGGTGGAGACAGAGAACAGAAACGACGTCTCACTCACAATATCATCTTCTCTTGGCAGAAGGGGTGTTTGGGTTTGATCTCCAGCTTCTGCACATCCTTGTATCTGATCTTTGGTCCTTTTCTGGTGCACCTGCACTTGTAGGCTGTCGAGAAACCAAACACGTCCGTTGTCAGACTTAAATCATCAAAAGTAACACAATAAGATGATAATGCTGTGGATTTAAAATGAATGGAAACTGATCACGTTGTGTGACAGATTATTAAAGTTTGTCTACTTTCACAGATATCGAAGTGACGTACACGTTAATGCTTTGTGATTTGACGGCAAATTAGCTCTCAATCAGAGTGCAGTTTATCTTTAAATCATACGCTGAAACGCTGGAGGATTACAGAAGCAAATATTCATCTGCTGAAACATCACAGGCTTTTACAAACACAGTTTCTATCAGTCAACTTTATTCACACACTTTCACAAAACAGTAAATGTTTAAATTAAAGATTAAGTCGTATATATAAACATAATTAATGAATTCTAACTTAAATGAACTTTTAGGTTGAAAAATAGCTTAGTTTCCACTAAACATCTAAATGATATGCTTCCTCAAAAATTGCTGTTTGGTTAATCTCAACATTATGAACTGATTTGCTATTTTATCCAATGCAGCTCTGATTTTTTCTGCATTCCCACTGACTGTTATGCAAAAAGAACCTGTGGCTTCAACAGAAACCCACTTTTACGCAGCTTTTCTACCAAACTAACACCACTGTGAATAGATGCATTCACTGTTATCTCTGAGGCAAAATGCTTTCAAACTACTTAACTATCTTTACATTTATTAAATTTCCGTCCATTATCCTCTTGAGGTCCAGCTTTCTTGTTGCTGCGACTTCACGCTGCAGGATAAAGGCGAGGAGATGAGTTTTGCTGGACTGTAATATTAGTGATGGGAGGTGATGACTGGGATAGTTCAAGGTTTCCTTCATCCATCACCTGTAACCTGTCCTCATCGCCGGCCACTAAATCTATCACGAGCCGCACAGATGAGCCAGAACAGCCGGACGACACTGAGGTTAATGTTTACATGTGATACTGAAATGGAAGTTTGGATGGAGGTAAATGGCTTCAGTAAACAGAGATTAGGTTTCCTTCCTTAAAGACAAGTCTATTTACTAACACATATCCTGCGATTTAGGTTATAATAATACATTTTATGTAAGGATTGAAATCATTTAAGTGACTTTGAAAATTGAGTGTAAGTTAATGGTGTGAAACGTATTGCTTTCTTCTTTTTGTCCTAAACTATGATGCTATGTGAGAACTTTTAGACAATATGTGCTTTCTTAAGAGCTGTCAAAGACTAATAATGCTCCTGGCAAATACAGACTAAGTCTAAAAGTGATTTCATAAAATATTTTTAGATTTGCAGATTCTTTTTGCTCAAAATGTTTCCCTCATTAAATGTAATTCCATAAGAAACAATAGCATATAATTCCATCATTTCCCAACTCCCCCCTCCACATGGCCCTCTGAAAATTGGCTGTAAATTATTTTAGGTACATATGGCGAGCATCTCATGTTCTGCCAAACACACAAAGTCCCAGAGTGGTGTTCAGGGTGTAAAAATGCTTGCGAATGCCAACTTGGGTCTCATTACAGATTTTCATGTTTTTGCATTCATCATCATATTGTAGTTTAAAGGTTTCACTGTTTATGGGTGAAACTACATGCAGCAGGTGGCATATGGGTGGTGTCAACATAAAGTTATTTGGTGAGCACGGCAAACAAATTACTGGCAAAGTTTAACTAAGCTTTTGTTTTCAAAGTCTCTTTGCCATCAACGTTACGAACATCTCAAAATAAGTCTGGATAGGAAAGACTGATTTTGCACTTGATTTCCCTCATGCACACATTGCAAAGCAAACGAGGGCTCAAACCCCTGCATCTCTCCACTTATTGTTATTCAGTTACATCACCATAGCTTCAACGCAAAACACCAGTACAAGTACAAACTTAAACTAAAAATACAGAAATACAAAGTCTTTACCTTCTGCACTCAGGACGTATAAGGCCACCACTAACAGAAGCAGCACCGCGGTGCACCGATGCATGTCTTCACAAGTTAAAAAAAAAGTTTCTTCAAAACAGACTCCTAAAAATCCGAGCACTCGAAAACACACGAAAAAAATATCAACAAAAGTCTTTCGTGGTGCAAATAAAATCCACTAGCAGTGACTGTTTGAATCGCAGATCGGAAGAAGCTGCTGAGGGTTTCTGCTTTTTTTTGGAGTCCCAGCGGAGCGCTGATTGTGCAACTCCGTCTGTGCGTCCTGAGCGCTTGGATGAACCTCCAGTCACTCGTTTAGGTCTCTCTCTCTTTCTCCTGCTTGCTGTGGAGAGGCAGGCAGCAGCTCTTTTTAAAAGCTGCCCGCTGTCCCCTTCTCATTAATATGCACGGCCAGGCAGCGAATCAAACACTTGTGGCCTTCGAGGGAGAAGTGGAGAACATGGAAAGGGAGGGAGGGGAGGAAAACAAAGAAAAACACGGTTTGTTCACGAAAAACGAGGGTGGAGTGACGTCCGATGTTGGTCAGTTTATGTTAGATTCTCACTGTAATCGTTCAGCGTTTGTCCTGATTATAGTCTGACGGACATAAAGTTTTTAGTAAATGAACGTCATAATGAAAGGATTGGTGTCAGTTGCGCAGTTAAGTGGAGGGCGTTTAAATGTAATAACGGAATATTTCAGTCAGATGTGCTGACTTTTGTGTGTAGACCTACAATTATATGGATCATAATTTCATTTACAGAGACTTACATGCTTAACAGAGTTCATTACAATATCTTTGAATAGTTAGTTATGTTTTTTTGGTCATCAGCACTTTGCGCGGCTGCCATGACCACAGAGGAAAATCGCCTCTTAGCTCATCAGAAGCACCTTAAACTTGTGTTGTCATTTCAGATCAACTGTTCAGCTTTCAGGCTACATTTTCTTCTCAATAGCCAAATGTTGACATAAGCCTACATGTATAAGATTAAACAGATTTCATGTCAACAATTCAACAGTGGTTCTAAATCAGTGCACAGGTAAAGACCATCAGCTCTTGTTTAGATACCAGAGACAGGTTTGGAAATAAAGGTAAACCACAGGTAAACAACAGGAAGGCTACTTTTAGCCTCTAGCTAGTGAGTGGTAGTGGTGCAATAATACACTCTGCAGTGTCCTGATATACTGTTTGTTAATGATGAATAAAACAGGCAAAAACGCAGAGCAGGGCCAAATTTCCTCAGGAGCTGGCACCAGATGTAAGTGTGACATTGGAAAGGCACTGGACTCTTACGTTGGACACATTTGATTTTGACTTGCCACTAAATATTGTTTTCCTATCTTAAGATAACGTTGGTTTGAGATGGATGAAAGATTTTGCTTAACAAAATGACTAAAAGCCAACAACATTTTGATGTCGACAGTATTCAGCGTCTTATTGATGTTGGCATTAGACATCCAGACATTACATTTTGGTCACCAGATGTCACAATATAAATTAAACCAGATATTTACTAATAATTCAATCATTAATTCATAGACCGTAACTGCTTATTCCTTTAAGGGTCATGGAGAAGCTGGAGCTTATCCCAGCTGACACTGGGCGAGAGGCGGGGTTCACTCCGGACACGTCGCCAGACTGTCACAGGACTGACACATCGAGACAGACAACTATTCATGCTCACATCACACCTACGGCCAATTTAGAGTCGCCACGTGACTAGATCTGCATGTCTTTGGACTGTGGGAGGAAGCTGGAGAACACTCATGCAGAAAACATGCAAACTCTGCACAGAGGGCCCCCACCACCACCACCCAAGATTCAAACCTCCCACCCCTTGTTCAAATCCGGGACTCTCTTACTGTGAGGCGACAGCGCTTACCACTACACCACCATGCCACCCAAAATCTCACAATGTTCATGGCAAAGTCGTTTCTTTCTATAGGCCTACTAGGACACACCAGAGACAACTAAATAAATCAAGAAAACACTGAATGGTCCATGGAAATTCACTGAAACTGAAAAAAAGTAGATCAAGCCACATTACAAGTTTTTTTTTTTCCTAAAAAATCAACACTTTTGCAGCCTATTTGTGTGAACTTGTGTAGAAGAAAGAAATCGCAGTGAGGCCTCAAATATTTCTACACACAAAATGTCATTCTATCTAAACATGAATCTAACTTCTTAAAACATGGATCCAACCTCTGTTGAATCACCATCACTGTCAACCTTTTTTTACATGTTTTATATTTAACTAAATTCAGTTAAGTCTTTTTCAGCATCAATATACTCTGTGGATGTGAATAAATGCCACCATTGTATGAGGGGATGCCATCAGGCTGAACCATTGGCCTGTAAGAGATAGCCCTGAGAAGAAGGTCTGACCCCACCCACCTGGGACGCTCTGACCACCGGATTAAACAGGATTCATCACTGTGCATCATCGGGGATTTGTATCAGTGTGTGTGTTTGTGTGTGTTCACTGTGTCCTTTCTCTGTGTGTGTGTTTGTGTTCACCTCCCTGCCCTCAACACTGATGCAATCAGCTGCTGTCATCACTCAAACCAGCGGCCATGAAATGTCTGTCTGCACCGATGACCTTTCTGCGTGTGTTCATGCCTACATATCCATATTTGTGAGTACGAACATGCACATCTGTAAAATGCAGCCCAATTTTCAGTCTTGATATACCTGCAGCCTGATGGAGACACCTGAAGTCTGGATGACATACAGGAAGAAATCTGACTCTTCCGCTCCTTCCTTCGCTCCTCTGGTTATTCAGTAAACGTCAGTAGGACATGACGGCAGCTACCGTTTACAGCAAACTGTGACGGATTATGATGGGCGCGACCCCCGCAGGACACTGGCGCTGTGAGAATCCATCTCCAGCTAGTTTGATCTCAGGATAAAAGACACGGGTGAGCTGTCTGTTCCAGTCTTCAGCTGACGTGACTGATAATCAGTCGGACGCCTGTTGTCTTCATCCATTAGATCACTTCGGCTTCGCTGAATACCCAAAGACAGAAAGACACTGAAGTGAAATAAATGCAGAGGATTTCAGCCAAAAGGAATCTGTCTTGAAATGATGATGAAAATGACATCATTTGTCATTTTTAATAAGTCAAAGATGGTGCTGGTGAGAGAAAGGTTTACTTTATGATCACTTGAGGACATTGAGAATCTCTCAAGATTTGTGTTTTCTTTTGTGTTTATACATAAAAGGACATAAAAGAACATTTTCAACAGATGCTACCAGGAAGCTGGAGCCAATTTCTTTAACAAATGGTTTGTAATGAAATTTGGAAAGCCCAGAGGCCTTTGTTCCCAACCTTTTTTTCTGTCAAATGTTCCCTCTCATCTCCATCAGATGAAGTCATGTACCTCTTCATCCACACCAATTCACTTGTGTTCATTTGAACTGATATTAAACTGGTTGCTATTTAAAGGCCTAGTGTGTTGGATTTGGGGAGACACTTTGACATAAAGAGAATACAATAATCAGAACCGCATTTTCATTAGTTTATAATCACCTGAAACCAAAAATCGCTGTGTTTTCCCTCCCTTAGAATGAGCCGTTTGAATGACAAAAGCTGGATACTGTATATATATATGAGTTGTGACACCTCGGTGAGACACCTGCCAGGCTGCAGACCACTGTTTGAGACCAACAAACAACAAAATTATAGTCCGACAAGGTTCATCTAGTCTCCACTGAAACTTATTGGGCTAATTTTCTTATAGACAGACTAGTAAGATGTTTTTTTTACCTTGACATGTTTCGACTGTTGTCTTACTGCAGTTTTCCTCAGAGGAAGAGTCCTGTGATGTTGTTGGGACGTGTCCTGTCACCTGTTTTATACTGCTTTGGCTGTCCTGTCAGGTATTTTATCATGATCCAACGGTGGTGCTTGTTCCCAGTCCATGATGTGGTCACAAAAACATCACGTGACTCCTCTGAGAAAGCCTGCAAGAAGACCGCAGTTGAGACATGTCAAGGTAACAGAACATCTTACTAGTCTGTCGTTAAGAAAATAATTACCCAAACAACAAAAGTGCTTGTTCCTTCCATCTTCTAGCATTTGTTTAGCCACCAATTGTTTTTTAAGCAACCTATCAGTGTGTTTTTAAGTGGGGATTTTGGCACAAAAAGTGGGTATTATAAGCAAAGACAACCTTTTCCTAACCATAACCAAGCATTTTGTTTTATTTTGCCTAAACGTTCTGACATGCTAACCACAGCGCTGTTCAAACATAAATAAATGATAAGCTTCAATGTATCCACCTCATAACAACCTACAATGTAGTGTGTAAGTAGTTTGCAGAAATGTAAAATACCAACATTTTTGGCTGCTCGAGTTAATCCTCGTACATCCCCATTCAAAACGCCAGACTGTACAGCAGAAGTAAACATATTTACATGAAAGAGTCACAGACTGTTTGCTTATAGTGTCCTCAGCTTCTCAGGCAGAGCCACCCTTATTCCTTTTCTCGCCCAAATATGGTCACTTCTGGCTCCAAAAAAACAACCTTGCGGCTTCAAAATGGCAGTCCACAAACCAATGGGTGATGTCGCTGTTGCTTCGTCCATTATTTTTACAGTCTATAGGCGCAGAAATGCCCCTGGTTGACAATCACTGCCTTGAAGTACTTCAGTCTTTGCTTTAAATAAACTCTTCAGATGAAGCAACTCTTAGTTATAACCTCCAGAAGAGGCTGGTGAGCAGTTCAGAGTCAGTTCCTCTTTTTATGGCATTTATCATTAAAATGGGCTTTGAGGGTTAAAACCTATCTCTATCTTACAAGAATATGTGCAAAATTGCAAAATAAACAAAATGATTCTACATTTTAATATTGTATTTACTTTTGATCCATGAATTAAGACATGCATCCAGTTCAAGAGAGCAAACCTCATTACACAGAATCCATCACAGATTACACCACTCCCAAAGATTCAGTGCATCGATTTGTTTCCTAAAAAATCTCAGTAAATATTCATAATTGGTTTCTTTTTATTTAGTGCTAAAATAAAAGAATAGAAAAATTAATATAAAATAATTTTGCCAGCCTGAGGCATCACTATGACCATCACAAAAGATCAATGTCATTTGTCAATAAACGCTTTATTTTCTGACACTCAGAAAATTTTTTTTTTTCCTTTACACGATAAGTTAAGACAGCTGTTTTGTGAAAGTGGTGGTCAGAATAGTTCATCTATGCTCTCCTCTCTAATTTTTTTAACCTGACTGAATTCATCACAAGGAGAGGGACGACGTCTCCTTACATAAACCTGGCCTCCGTCTGTCTCAGCCGTCTAACCTGCACAGTAATGTGATGTAATGGCTTTTAGTGGACTTGGCAGCAGACCTAATTCACAGGGAAATAGTTTACCCTAAAGTCAAACATGGCAGAGGGTGTGTGAAGTGTGTTTGGGCTGTTTAGTTTAGAGTGATTTGCGGTCAAAGTGTGAGTAGAAAAAAGAGAGTTTATTTGTGAGTGATGTGTTGGCAGCCAGACTATACAGGCTGCAGTCTGTAACTAAAACACACAGAAACTAAACAGGTTGATTATAGCCGTCAGTGTATAAACTGTCTCTGCAACTGCAACTGCTGCAAAACAGCTCAATGTGGCTCCAAGTTAACTGTGATATGGAAAGTTTTAATAATTACTGTGAACACATCAGCCTATCACTGACATGCAGGCATGTGGTACTTGAAAGAAAAGCACCTGCTTCCTATTTTGTGTCACAAAACAATCCAACACGTTCTACAGAGAACAAAATTTTAGAAGAAAGTAGTGTTCTGAAAGCAGACAGCCATATTTTGAAAACTGTGACACTTCTTAAAGAAAAATATCAAAGCTGGAGTGAGGGGTTTTTACATAAAAATGACCATCTGTTAAATGTTGTTAAAAATCCTTTGACAGCACACAGTGCTGTGTTCAAAGTATCAGTACTTCAATGCTGTTTTTGATATTACATGCTTAAAGGATCCCTGTTAATTATGCATGTAATAGCACTGAAGGTACAAAAGGAAAAAACAACAACCAATCTACAATCTCATTTTCAAGGCTGCACAGGTGAAACAATGGGGAAGAAAATCAACTGGTTCTCAACCTGCGGCTGCTACAACATTCGCCCCAGCAACGAACCCTCCGAGCAGCTGAAGGCAGAGGGCCGAGCAGGCAGCACCATGGGAGTGGATGTCACAAATGTGTTCAGTGTTTTCTGTACTAGGACTTTCTTTTTTCCTATGGTATTGAGAGTCAATAATGTAAAAAAGAAATTGTTTTTACTACACATTTCCATGAACAAAATTCCCAAGCTTTTCCATGACTTTTTTAGGACCCATAACGATGAGTTTTTCATTTTTTAAAAAATATCAGATTGAAATTCTATACAAACATAATTTCAGCTAGCGGGCATGCATTAAGGGAGAGAAGAACACCAGGGAGGAAATTAAGACAAGTATATGATGGTAAACTGAACATCACACATATATTAAAGCTACATTAATTCAGCAGCTACAGAAAATACATTTACCATAATGTTACATCAAGGTTATCCACAAATGACAACTGTAAAAATTTTTATAAAACAACAAAATTCCATGACTTTTTTTACATTCATCAATTATTGTGACTAATTTCGCTACTTTTCGGGGCCTGAATAATGTGATTGTGAAATTTCATGACTTTTCCAGGCCTTCCATGACTGTGGAAATGCTGCATAACGCTGTATTTTGCAGTATACTGGAGTTGTGGTGTTTAGCATCTGTGGCGCCTTTTCTGTGTTGGAAGTGATGCATTTTATGTCAACCAGCCAGAGGTGAGGAGGGCAGGAAGGGAGGAGAAACAGCAGCAACGGAGCAGCAGTGAGGAGTGTGGTGGAAAATCCCAAGAAATGTCCAAGAAAGGTTCCTGGAGTGGATGCTCAAAAGAACCACAGCGTTCAGAGGAAGGATTAAAATGAAAAAATGTCCGCCTTCCTTGCAGGGTCAGGGGGAGATGCGGTTGAACATTACACGCAAATTAACAATGCTTTCATAAGTTTAGACGAAAAAGGGTAACATAGGCAAAACTGAACTAAGTCTTTAAAATCTCTAAATATGCATTATTTTGTCTTGTCATTAATGGTGGATTTGCTCTGTCTGAGGACATCGAGGCCTGGACCTCAGGGGGTGGACACCTGTGTCCACTGTGTGTCTTTTGAAGCCAGATAATTTCAGCTAATCCTCAGTTCTGAGGGTAGTTTGGGGGCTGAGATTAAAGGAGTGGGTGTGGGAAAGTGATCATAGTAAACAAGGACTCCTCAAACATTAAAAAGGAAATAAACCTGTGTGCATGTGCTTATTTGGCAGTGCAGCATTATATAAATCACGGGGCTTTAAGATCAGTTGCTTCAAGTACCACATCAATCAATCAACCTATCAATCAAAACCCTTTATTAACTGATTTAAATAAGGTGAAAGTTAAACCTTAACGCATTGTGTATTTAACCATGGAAACATGTATAGTCATACAATGTAAGTTCTAAATGAACGGGTGGATATATCTACTAAGATTTTAATTAGATTTTTTAATTTTTCAGGTCAGTGCTCAATATCTTTCGTAGAGATCTATTTTGCATTTCACTTATTTGCATGTTAGTTTGCGTTTCCCTCAGGTGCTTCTGTTCCCTCCAACGGCCCAAAGACGTCAAGAAAAATAAAGCTTTGAGATTTGCATGCACGCAGGTCAGCTGGCAGACAGACATGTAGACAGACAGGCAGGCAGGTGTTGAAGGTAATTGCAAGAAATAATGATGGTTTCTACGTGTTTCGGTAATGCAGGCATGTAGGGACACAGCACACAGACAGGTGTGCAGATGCTGGGAAGCAATTGCTGGTAATAATGGGATGCTAAGCAGTGGTTATGTTGTGTCTGTTTAAGTTCATCACATTATTCCAGGAGTGATGACTAAACGAGTGAAACCAGAATATTCCAGTGTGTACAGTTTACAAAGATTGATTCTGCAAACATTAAAATGTGTGTGCTGCTCTGTGTGAGTAGCTGAGCAGACACACAGAGAAAGGACGGACAGACAGGAAGATATGCAAAAAGGTGTGCAGAGGCAAAGAGGCAGGCAGGTGTGAGAGGATAATTCATCTCAGGTGACTGAGGTCGGGTGGAGGGTGAGGCTCACTGCTCTGGGCAGGGATGTAATTGCTGTTTAAACTGTCATGTTCACATCATGCTGTTTTCACAAGCGTACAGCCGTCAGGATAAACCGTGGTAGCAGGATGGGTTTGACTGGAGGTTTGATCTCTTTCCTTTTTTCCTCCAAGGTGCAATTTTCCTTCCTCTTATGGTAATTTCCATTTGAGTCGCCATCATTTTGAATATTTACTCACATTACATGCTATTGTGCACCCTCTATAATTCAGTTTACACTACATAACAAACATCTAAAAGACTAGACTTTCAAATGACACATTTCCATTAAAAATAAGCTGAAAGTAAAAACTGACTTTACAGCACTACTCTGTGAGGCCTGACATTATAAATGCCATTGATTATTCACCAATCAGCCAAAACAATAAAACCAGCATTTATGTAGATGCCACCTGGTACACATCACACTATTGTTGTGTTTTTATCGTGCAGGAAAGTACCAAACAGCATTTACTGCGTTTTCAAAACCTCTTTCTGCTCTCCGTCCCATACGCTCTGACAGAAAACGGGAAAATGGCTTTTGGGTATTCTAAACCCTCAGCCTGGAAATTGTTGCAGAATGATTTGAAACTCTAGGAGCTGGTGCCATTAATGTTTTTAAATCTAAAATGAAAGACTTAGAAACAGATTCTGCAGGATGTCGATGCTTTAAGCCTGCCTGGTTGAACAACTGACTCCCAGAAAGTTCTCTTTTAAAGCAAGTTTTAGGTCTCCCGTGAAAAAGAGATTATTTCTGGGTTAGATAAAGGTTAAATAAATAAATAATCACCCAACCAAACAGCCTCACTCACAAACCACAGCACTCAAACTCTGGTGCCAGACACTAGTGGATGTCCCTCGGGGATCCTGTTTCCAAGCCTCAACAGAGTCAGGTCAGAGCTCAGTCCGATCCAAGGAGGACCCACTGTGGATCGGGGGTATCTCTGGGGTTCCTGTCACAGTTTTTGTGTGTGGCATGGTACATTGTCCTACTGAGGGGGGCACTGCCATAGCAGAAAATGCCTGTGATTTTAATCCAGTGCGAATCAGCCTTGTCCGTAATTTGTAAAGTAAAAATTCCAGGGAAAATTACCGACCATATTTCAGCAAACACAGAGGTCATGGGATAATATTAGTCCTGTGCGAATCGGCATTTCTTGTGATTTGCTGGTGATTTTTTTTCTATGCACCATTTTCTGCCTCTGTCCCAGTCAGGAAATATGGAGGCTGCGGAGGATATTAGAAATGAATGTTTATGAATGAATGTTTTTTAATATTAAATGAAAAAAGCTGAGCACGGGTTGATTTAAAGATTCCAGGATGTTATGTGGAGCCTTGACATATCCGGGGAACAATATTAGTAAATTCAAGTAGAATACAGATATAGCTTATCCTGTGCAAATGTGCAGCATGAAAAACAGACATGGGGGGGTTTACATGAGGTTCCCAGGTAATACTAGTCCTGTGGGAATAGGGCTTAAGAAAGTAGATTCCTAGACCTAGTGTAGTTTTTTTTAAACAACACTACATGTGGAACGAGTGGAAATTGACATGCCTTCCCCTAGCATTCAAAACTGACACTAGAGGGGCATCTACAGCTTCATTTTTAAAGTGAAGGGCCACCTACCAAGACAACTTTGAAGAGTTGGAAGTGAGAATGTGCTGATATTTGACAAGCACCACAGATACCTTACAAATAAAATAATTTTGTTGAAATTATGCTCAAACTAAAAGAGAGACTCAAACCTTTTACGGCTCTAAGTAAGAGTGAATATCACACAGAGACTACACTCAGTGACATAAAATGATCTGCAGCGACGTGAGAAGAACAGAGAGGACAAACATACCATCAGTTGTAGCTTGTTTAGATTTGCATGGCTTCATCGGGAGAATCTGTTCATAAATATAACTCGCTCTCTGCACAGTTTTATAGAAAAAGAGAGAGAGAGAGAGTGATCATGCGTGTGTGTGTGTGTGTGTGTGTGTGTGTGTGTGTGTGTGTGTGGAGAATCCTCCTTGAAACCCCTTATATCCACGTCAGTTAACACATAAACAGACAGGCCATTACTGCTCAGCAGAGACTCTCACTGTCGATCTGTTTTGACATATATCTCTGTAGGAAAGTATGTGAGTGCACATAATGTCCGCAGGGCTGCAGGAACATGAGAGCTCACCATGGTGAAACAACAGAAACATCATGTTCTATCACAAATACATCAGACACGGGGCCAGAAGAGGTACTACTGAAGACTGGGATCACTGCATATATCTGTTATATAATACACAAGGTGCTGAAATGTACAGTTAGTGGAACAGAGAGGAAGAAAAAAGTTTTCTAAAAAAAAGTAATTGAAAGATGACTCTTTGCTCAATGATGCTCGGTGGAGTCAAACACCAAAAAGATGTGAAACTGACGTAAACGGAGCCGTAAAGGCTGTAGCTTGTATTAAACTATAGCACGGTTGATGGAATAAAGAGTGAAAAATGGATTTAAAAAAACATTGAGATTAGTAGAAATAAGAATAAGGTACAGATTTCTAAAATAATGACTTGTCTGGAAAAAGTAATCACTCATTGGTTAATTTGAGGAATAATTTAACATTTCGGGAAAGACGCACTCTCCCCTCTCATATCTGTGAATTAAGTTTGGGGCTACACAAAGCAACCAGTCAGCTAAGCTAAGCAGCTAAGACTTAAAACAAGTGAAAACAGCTAGTCTGGCTCTTTCCAATGGTATCCTTTCCAAAATCCTCCATCATCACCTCTACAGTTAACCCAATCACCAGAATAAAAGTTGGCATGGTAGGTTTCAGCAAACCATGGTTACATTACATTTAAGCATTGTTATATAGCAGATATGATAACATTTTACATTTCTTTATGTTTCAACAATGCGGTGTTTATGTGTTGTTTTGTTTAGTCAAAAAACCAACCACTGGTTGGGAGAAGATCAAATTTTGCCTAAAATACCCCATTTTGGTGTCACAATCTCTGCGCAAAACAACTGCTTTTTGTGGCAGCATCCACAGAGGAACAACAGCAACGAATCGCTGAAAGGATCGATGTTTGGCGGCTAACCTGTTTTGTTGTTTTTTAGTATTTAAGATCGGTCTGCAGCTTAGCGGACGTCTCGCCTAATTGACACCCCATTCACCTCCTGATGACAGCCAGCTCATGTACCACGTCACTTTAGAAACGTTGATATAACACGTAAAAAACGTACAAATGTATCAAAGCCATGGTTTGAAGAAACTTACAACGCAAACATTTTCTCCTGGCCACTGGGCTTCTAAAGATCACTAATAAACACATTATATCTTATTTGTTCAATCTGTACAAAATAACGTCCAACTCTGAGCAAGTAAGCGATTAAGTGTATTTCCCACAGTCTGTACAGCTATTGGCAGATCCCATAGAGTGTTGAAGTAATGAGTCCTAAAACGCAGCAGTCCGTTAGTCAGTCCGCTTTTTTGGAGACAAGACAGAGGCGTCAGGGATACCTCTAGTGAAAGTCATGTAGTGGGCAAACCATAAAAACTACAAGACTACAGGACATCACATTATGTTGTTGAAAACGGAACAGAAATGTGACAACTTTAAAAGTAATGTCGTGTGAACGTGGCATTATGCAGCCATTCACATTTATACACACGTTTACACACTCACATGTCGGTAAGAGTGTGAATGTGAGTAACAATCCCTGATGACGGGGTTGTTATGTTAACTAAGCCATCATCAAATTCACCATGAAAGCAGCATATGTTCAGTTCCAGGATGTGTCCTATTTTGAGATATTTCATGACATTGATCCTGACTTATGTTGATGTTATGTAATTTATATTCTAAAAACAGAATGTTCATCCCACTCACATCTGGGTTATTCTGGACACAGCTGACGGAGCAGGGAAAATAGTACGTTGGGAACAGGACTAAAGAAGGACATTTATGTAAATTAAAAAAAGAAGCTGCAAAACATCCTTCATGAAATGGCTTGCAAAGATTTTTTTCAATAATCTTCAGTTTAAATTTGTGTAGAAAATTGTAAAACAATTATGTTTTTCTTTAAAATGTTAATTTTGTTTTTTTGTTGTTTGTTTGTTTTCTATGTTTTTGTTTTTCTATGCTGTTTTCAAAAGCCTCTGACTTCTTGACCTCTCCTGACACATTTTTTTGTTTTTTTTTATTCCACTGGATTTTATGCAGTTTTTATTTGTGTGCAAATCAATTAAACAAAAGTATTTGCAATATTTTTACTCTGACACTCTCGCTGATATTGGTACATTATATTTTGTTTATTGTCAAACTTTCTTTCAGACTCTCTTTTTGATAAGTCCCTTTTCTTTTTTGGCTTGCTTTGCAGTGTAGGCAGTTGTTGCCAATGCTGGAATACCAACTGTCTCTGGAGCATTGTCCACCATTGAATCAAGCTTTCAGCATCTGAACTGACGTGCACGCACATCTGCATTTGTAGAACCAATTGAAATGCCCTCAATCTGAAATGACCTGCGATTGGCCATAGTCTCCCGTCACTGGCTAGATTTACTGAAGTCTGAAAACATTGTCAAGAAGTCTAATTTTCTCTCAGACAACTTGAATTACAATATGCTCAGAGTTTATTTTGGTAGTTGATGATGCCATGATGCCAAACTATAACAGTCTACTACAGCTTTAAGTCTGTCAATATTCACAACTAACAGTCAGCAGATGTAAAGTAGCATTTTTAACCAGAGAGAGACTACACACACACACACACACACACACAAACACACGGAAATATAGAGGAGTGTGTCTCTCAGCAGTATATGTTTCTGTATATTTTCAGAATGATTTGGTGTTACTATTCCAGTCATTATTTTATAAACCCTGAGTATGTCATATTTCATCTCTTGGCTCACAGCCGTTCTGGACTTTGTTCAGCCTGTGTGTGTTCCAGGTTTCTGTCAGGAGTTGTAAAACTTCCATGGGGACTTGCAGCAAAAATACCCAACAAATAAATAAAAGAAACAGCTCTTTTACTCTGGATACAATCAAGTAGAAAAACTATCTATCCTGAGCTGAGCTGTGGATGAAGAGTGACATTTCAATGAGTTACCAGAGCTGTAGCACTGTGGGCTGAGCTGGGCTGAATCTGCAGCTGTACTGTGCCCTGATGGTGGGATCTGCTTTTATGTTCAGTATGTTAAACTGCTCTATAGAATCTGAATACAAGTTAGACAGTTGCACAAAAATGCTGTGAGATACAGTTAATCCACCCTGCCCTCAGGGTATCGGTGAACTGTTTTTCCATTCCTCTGGACACCAGAGCTCTATTTGTGGTTTGCTAACAATGTTGTCGAGCGAGCACTAAGAAGGGAAAGACTTTTAGAGACTACAAGCTTGAGCCGTCCTAGAAAAGAGGTGAGAATAATGAGAGAAATACGGTCAAAAAGCATCATGAACGGTGAACTAGTGCAGGCTGCTCTCATGCACTGTTTGCATGTTTTCCTATGAAAAATGGTGCACCAAAATTCCTACATATGCAATGTGATGAGCCAGTGTTTTGTACATAACCTACGTGTTTTAGAAGGCAATGCGCTGACAATGGTAAAGAAGGAAGCAGTCTCGTGACATCTATTTAAGAGGCAGGTTGGGGTGGTGGATGGGTCACAAAACACAGGACTTTCCCCTTTAGACTGGAGTTCGGCACCATGTGAAATTCAAGTGAACTTTAAGTCATATTAATTGTGTATCTCTTTCACAATTTTTCTTTTCCAAAACCAAAACTCCTTGAAAACGACTTTCATTATAGGGGTGCTAATGATATCATTAAAATGAGGATATGTCAATAAGTGTGAAACTACAGCGAAAAACATATTAATTTGTTAATCAAAGCCTACATTTTATATTGCTGTCTTTTTGCTGACTGTATTAAAGTGTCAACTCTATGCCCAAAGCTTGTCTTTTGCTTTGCTACAGATAGAACGTGAATCTATGGTACATCTCTACTTGCATCGGTACTTTTAGTCTCCAAGCCCAAAATAAGATACAAGGGTTTGTTTTCTCAGCTTTGAGTCCCTACAGAGACATATGTTTTGATGCTGCTCCCATGCTGATCAGACCTCCTCATGACCAGAAAACTGATTGTAATGTACGTATGAATTTAGGTTCCCCTGTAAGCTCACCCTTGTTCACCTGGCCCTGCTATTATAATGTGATATAAATCTGAAAGTCTTATCTGGAGAAGATTAAACAAGTTCTGGCTAAGTGTAAACACACACAGCATGCACTGATATGAAAGGATGTATGAATGTGATTGGATCGCAGCCAAAGGTGGAAATATAATCTGAGTTTGTGAGAAAGTACAGCCCACGAGAGCTGTCATGACTCGCCCTGAGGTTTGAATTACACTCAGCTGCGAACACAGCTGCAGTTACAATAACCTGTTTTTGTTTGCGTTTCCTGTTAAGAGTTTTAAGACATGAAAAGATGACCCTTTCTACCTCCGATGAATAGAGTATACAAACTTTACAGTATTAAATTTCTTGACCCAGTAACTATGTCGACAACGTCGCCTCACTGTCTGCTTACCTGCTCCGACAAACAATGTTTGCGGTCTGGAGAGCAAAAAAGTCTAAAACATCATCTTCACTGTGGATAAAATCAAACTAGGCTAAAAAACTTTGCACAATAAATCATAGTTAAGGTAAGATTACTTCACAAATGACACAATGCCTCATGATGCTGCAGAACAAAGCAGAAACCTCTGGGGCTGAAAATGTACACGGAAATGCCAAAAAACTGCAGTTCCTCTAACGGCCACCTGAGGCTGGCTCCAAGTGCGGGTCAATCTCCACAGAGCCTCATGTTAACACGCCCAACTTTACAGCAGAAATAAATATGTTAAAATCTTAGTGCAAAAAACTGTTTGAGTCTATATAACTAATTTCAAC
Source organism: Plectropomus leopardus (assembly GCF_008729295.1). Classification (NCBI taxonomy): domain Eukaryota; kingdom Metazoa; phylum Chordata; class Actinopteri; order Perciformes; family Serranidae; genus Plectropomus; species Plectropomus leopardus. Next base: position 26,846,214 of record NC_056471.1, read on the forward strand.
ACTTGTGACATCTGTACAGCGAGTACATTTACAAAAATGTACGTGCAATCCAGTCTACTAATTAAAAGTGTAACCTGAAAAGATAGTAGATATATTTTGCCTTTCTTCTACTCATGTATAATTTGTCTTAGGGTTCTTTTGTCTACCTTCGTGTTCCTTCTCCTCATCTCTCCCTCCTCCCGATCCTCCGTTGCCAAGGCAGATGGAAGATTTCAGAGAACAGATGCAGGAAGAGATGTTATCTGTGATGTCCTAACACAAACCATGTTGCTCAACATGGGCAAGACAATTCTTGTTAAAAACGTGTTTCTTATGAAGAATTGCTTGTAAAGAACAAAGACTGGAAACAGGGGAAAACTGTTATCCAGAAATCACTGCACCCTGCCACAAAATAGTCTGTCACATAGCCGCCAATAAATCCACAATTTGTCATTTTTACTTTTTAAAAACGTGTCAGTGAGTGAGCTTTAGAGGTGTTGTGAATTTTTTCATCATTGGCCAGAGCCAGGCTAGCTGTTTCTGCAGGTATCCAGTCTTTATGTAAAGCCTTTCTAAAATTGTTTAACTATTCCTTAAAATGATTTTAACATTTCAGTTTTTTGGTTTTGAATAAAAACAAAACTGAACAAAATGTTTTTCCCCCACAAACTAAGCTATCAGTATCAGTTCAGGATGATTTGTTAAAAATTTCAAGAATAAAGTAAGTCAAGCACTTTTAAACACATTTGGCAAAAGTGTTGTTGAAAGGCATCTCTTTAAAAATGAGGCAGGCTATTTTCCTGACTTTTTTGGTAGATTTGACTGTGGATAAAAAGGCAAATAAGCATTTCTGAAATTGCTGGACTATTATATTAACATAGGTATCTGTTCTTTATAAGACTGAGGAAAAGGTCTAAATAACGAGGGAAGGAAAAAGAGATAGAAAGAGAGAGAGGAAAGTAACAGAGAGATCGAAAAAGGAGGCAAATGACCAGAATAACCTGAAGACATGGGTAAGAATAACAGGCGGGTAGAAATAATGAGGACAAACCAAATGACCCAAAAATGTAAACAGCTGAAACCAGAGCGGAAGCTGCAGTAATCCAGATTGTGTCACAACAAGATTAACAATGCTCATATGTGAGAACACACACACACACACACACACACACACACGCACACACACACAAAGATAAAATAAACAGAAGTTACAGTCTGATGCTAATGAAGCTGCAATTCTACTAATGTTTCAAATGATGGAATCTAAACACAGAAACTTGAACTCTGAAATGTGTCTTTTCATTTTCAGGGGGCATTAAGTAATTAACGGCTTTAATTAACCTCTACAGGTGCCCGCTTGGTATAAAAACGGCATGAACGGAACATCGCTCCTTTATGGTTCAAGCAACATAATACAAAAAATGCTGAAAACAACAAACTGTCCTTGTGGGTCATAGACACTTACATTCACTATTCAGAGTGCTTAACATTAAGTTGATTTGGTCTTGTGCAACTTGTTTTCATACCAGGTCAACAAATACCGCCCCCAGTGTGTGATACAGACGCTAAAGGCACCTTTGGCATCTCTGTGACATGCACCCTTTAGCATCTGTAACTTGTAACAGATGGTTAAAGATGTCAAACAGTCGAGGTTAGGCTGAGGCAACAAAATTACATGGTTAGCTTTAAAACAAACTTCACATTTTCTGTTAAAATAAGGACGGAAATTTACGTAAATACGTCCTGTCAGATGCAAGTACTTGATGGAAGGATGTATCTTATGTATCGCAAAGTTAAAATACCACTGACATTATGTTTACAGAGCACTGACTTTTGGTTTCACATGGGACATGAATAACGGTCTCCTGGGTATGAGTGTGTTATCTGACCCACCCACCACCCTTTCTGCCCGTCCTATGTGGACTCGCTCACTCTTTATACATTAGTTGCTCTGGGAGTCAAGTATAATCATGGATGGGTTTATAACGGAGTTAGCTGAAATCCTGGTACATCTCTTACACACACCAAACGGCGCCTTTGGTGTCGGTCTCACACACCGAGGAGCAAGCAAAGCATGTATCAAGTATTTGATGACCTGGGAATGAGAACGGGTGGTCTTGTACGTGCGTTTTAAAGAAATCCCCAGTCCTCTCCTCTCCAAAATGCATACATACAATACCCTCCCTACATATCACTGATAATAAAGCTTCTTCTCCATCTAAAGTATAATTTCTCTCCTTACTTCTCATGTCAAGATAACTGGGAAGATACAAACTGAACAGACTGTCACTGTCAATTTTCAACTGCCCTCATCACTGCAGACCACAATTACTGCGCCATGTTTCCAATCAATGATTGGCTTTATTTTTTCCTTTCCAATTACAACCACATGTGTCTATCTTTGGTTCCAATGTGCTGAGTCCATAATTCACCAAAAACACAGTGATTATTGCTGATTAGAAAGTAATTTTGCTGAAGGTAATTTTCAATCATATAAATTCAAACAAAATCATTTTCTGTTTTCTCTGTGAGTCAGTGAGTAATAACCAGGAGGTGCTCGTCACACGGTGAAATGTCAAAACAGCAGCTGTGTCAGCTTCCTTCGCCACCGTTCACAAAAAGGTCACATATCACTGGTGAGCACATTCATGTCTATATTTAAATAAGAACAAAACCTTGGGTCACTTGAATATACTGTATTGGTTGACATTTTATATACAGCACATACATTACATTGCTTTTATTCCCTTCTCAATGAACACAATTTAAGGAATATTTTGTGTAATTAAAGTGTTTAAAATGGGGTTTTAAGTGATTATGGTTGTTTTTTCAACTCTGCACTGCAACTTGAAAATATCTAAAACCTAGTTGAGGAAATATCTAAGAGTCACAAAGTCTTTGTCATGAAGGTTGTTTCCTTCTTTTTTCCCTAATAACAAAGTTAAGTTGTATTATTATATATTAAATGGAAAAAAAATTCAGAGTTTTTAGTGTTTGTAGCCTCAAAGCTGTTTAGATCGGCATGATATTTGCACAAAGGGACAAAATTTCCATCATTAGACTTTGTGGGAATCTGTGTCAGGTGCATGTTAGTGACCTGTAAGTGTGTATTTTCCTGTTTGTAGCTAAATGATTAAAAGCACCTTAATTCACACAGGTGAAAGGATCTAGTGCAGAAGGCCAAAAAATGAGGGGCACAGGTGTCATATGAGCACTTTCAATAAAGCAGTTGTTTTCATCGGCTGAGAATGCACTCAGGAGGTTCAGTTCAACATCAGACCTTGTTACATCAGTACACACTTGATTTGTTATAATGAACATAAACAGTGGAGACACTGGCTGATTGTTTCTGGAGCAGCAGTGTCAAAGGAAAAAAGGGTACGATAGCAGCGTGTTCCTCCAAATTGCTGATGTGGTTGAAGAGTAGCCAGTTACCGTGAAAGTCGTTGCCAAAGGGGGCAGAAATATGGGAAAAAATTGTGTTTAAGATTGCTTTGATTTTCTCATAGCTGCACTTATTGCAGAAACCGAATTCTAAATATAAGATTTATGTTACTGAAGAAATTAATTTTGAAAGTTTCCTAATTTAACGATTGCCTTTGAAACACATGGATTTAAAGGCATAGTTCACCATTCTGGCAAATATTACACTCACTCACTCATTATTATAAATTCTCATTGAAAATGGGAGAAAATCTCATGTCATTATAAAGCTGTGTGCAGCCTATTGATTCGTCCAGCCCCTCCCTGCCTCGCCCTGACAGGGCTAACTATTCACATCACATGGCTAACATTACCAGATGTTTATTAACAGGTTCAATGACACAGTTGAGCCAATTTGGTGTCCGTGTAAGTTTTTCAGGACCAGTAAATGGTTCGATGTTGCATGTTCGCAGCTGCTGCTGTGTTAGCATGTGCTAACTGGCCACAGAGAGAGACGGAAGACAGGGGTCTCAGAGACAGTCCTTTTGCATCAGCGCTGCATCAGACAGCAACAACAGCTGATCGTCTGCAATAAGCTACCCCCAACACCACACAAAGAGATTCTAATAATGTGGGAAACACTAAAACTCACAAAAAAAGAAACAAAATAAAACAGAAAACAAAACAGAGAGCAAAGTAAAACATAACATTCCTAAAACATCACAATTTTTTAGTAAAGCTGCTGAGAAATCAGGCATTTGAGGCCACCACAAACCCAAAAAGAAGCTACAAGTTTGACTTCTTAAAATAAAACAGGCTATCTCTGCACTGCATAAACCCATCAGTCAAAAGACAATTGTCTGATCTGTACAGTAATTATCCTCCATAAACCTTAAATCCTCAACATTCCTGACTGCTTTTACCTGCAACTCACAAGAGCTTAGACTTAAGCCGGGGAGACAGCTGTCATTTTGGAAACCAATTATTTGTTACTTTTCTGACTTAAAAAACAAACAAACAGAGGAGCTTAAAGGTGACTCTCGATTGTTATTCCCTGTTATCCCACTGAAAACCATTACCACCATTAAAGGCAACCAAGACGCCTCAGATACACAAACATGTAGAAGTTATGGACATGACACAACATGTAGAGAGGAGACAAAACAGCTTATATGATCCCACATACTCAGTGATTTTTGTGTGCGTATGTTGTTGGCAGGTGAACAAAAGTGACAGATTTATTTTCATTGGGAACATAAAGGCTGAGAACATGATATAGGTCACTAAGCTAATGCTGGCATGAGACGAGGTGCAGACCCATGGAAACGTGACCAGACTCCTGAATAATTCAAATGTCATGTAAAGGGATAGCCCGGAGATCTCACGCACAGAAAGGCCTCTCATTCTAGAGCTCGAGGATATATGTTGAGGTGACATAGAAACTGAGTGGCTAGAGAGGACTCCATGTACTGCAAACAGAGTCATCTAACGCACAAGTACAGAGCTGATGTCCTGATATATCTGACTAAATGAAAGACACATGACCCATGGTGATAACACGTGCAGTTAGGGAAAGGTGTGTCCCAAAAAAAAAAAAAAAAAGATTTTATTGTGCATCGAAACTGCTTCATCAGATCCTCAGTTTCTTGAGGACCACCTTATTATATATCAAAATAAGATTTAGACGACTCAAAACCACTTACTAAAATTCAGAAAAGATCTTATTGTGAAAAGTTTCTCGTTTTCTCCAGAGATCTCCATCTGCCATCTCCTAAACAAATATGACCACTTGTAATCACACTGAAGTTCCATATTTTGGTTACATGACAACATCTTAACAACTCCATTCTCTGTGGAAAACTGTGAAAGTTGTTGGTTGAAAGTTTGTGTTCGCTCAGGTGTGTGAATGTGTGTGTCTGTCTGTTTGAAGATAATCTCGCAAACTACTGGACCAATAAGCCTAATATTTTGTGTTTACATGTATGACTATATGCGCAAGGACCTCTTGAGGTTGCTGTCGATTCACTACTGTTGAAAAACCTTCTACATTACCTGTTTGATACTGTAACTGACTGCTGACTTCTCATAACCAGTTGGTAGAGACTGTAGGTTTTCCGTAAATAAAGTTGGCTAATAACGACAAGACTTAAACTCCGTTGCAGACCACATTTTGGTCTTCGTTGTTGCTCGAAACCTGACATCCATAGAAAGGTTTGGTCTCATTTTGAACCAGAGCATCTGCACATTAATTCCATACCTGATATTTTATGATCCACTAAAATTAAAATATGAAAGCATGAGAAAAAAAAGTCATTTTAATCTCAGCAGCCATTTAGACTGTGCGGGAGCCAGAAGGGACAATTCCACCGGACACAACTACGCCGCCTGCATTGTCTCCTGAAAAATCTTCTTACTGATTTAACAAACCGCAGGCATTTGAAAACTTTAATTTTAGGGGCATCATAGGAAACAGATTTTTGACAAGATTATTATTTTTTGCATTTCCACTTTATGAAAGAGAAACAGGAGAGGCAGAGGGGAGAAAAGGGAAAAAATGCAGCAAATGAGCCGAATCTGAGCCATGCTGCTGAAGACTGAGCCTTACTGGCATGTGCTCTACCAGGTGAGCTACCACGGCACCAACTACAGTAAACAGATAAATCTGAAATTAAATCTGAAATGGAAATATGATACCTTGATTTCAGGAGAAAACACACTTTTCAGATTTTTGATTGATTGTCATCTCTAGATGTTTGAGCTCTGTGGCCGAGGGACACGCGGCAGCTATGCATTTAGTTCATTAGATATTAATGAGGCTGGTTAATTATTTAGTTTGTCCTCGTTAACTCTGACCACAGTGACCTTAAGGCATACGAGTCACAGATTGATGTCACTCAGGATCTATTTAACACGTGTATCTCTCTCTCTCTCTCTCACACACACACACACACACACACACACACACACACACACAAAGGACAAAGCATGAATACACAGGCAAGCAGAACACGCACACTGACACCTGAGAGCTTTTGTTATTGTGATGGGCCAATGATAAATAGCTTCTCAACGCTCACGGCAACAAGTGATTAACTCCGTCATCCGGCTTCTCAAAACATCAACTCTGAACTCAACGAGACAACGGGCAGCAGAGGTGCGGAGAGAGGGCGCGTCACGATGAAAACGATGCTACTGAGCTACAACCTGCAGTGACAGTGACAGATCGAACAGACAGTATCTGTTTTCACCCAAACACTCATTCACCTGCTTCCATTCACAAAAACACACCACCAACATGAATGAACTGGTTCATACAGGCCAGTAAAGCAGGACACACAGGAAAGAGTGGTACCCTAGAAGTCCCTTCCAGAGTGGACATTGTAGGCTGATCATATATAATATTGATTTATAGAAAAATGTTGATTTTATCTTTATTTTATTATCTCTATATCTTTTTTCATCTAAAAACTAAATGTGGGGTAACATAAATACATCTGGAGCTCCGACATTGTGGTGTCGAGAGGACTTTTCATTTTTATCACTTCATTGTGAATGTGTCCACTTGCATCTGTTAACAGACCTTTTTTGAAATAACCAGAGGTTATTAAGCCATTATCTTGCAAGTCACAAGTGTTCAGGCTTTGCCCTCGAGTCCAAAGTCTAGATTAGACATGTGAAGTCCCAAGTGCTAAACTGAGTTTGGAATTCTTAGAGTCAAAATGCATTCTTTACCAAATTTACTGCAATTTAACGACAGAGTAATAATGTATCAAATTCACCAAAATCACAAACACTTTCTAAAATTTGAATTTATTTCTTCAAACAATTGTGAGTTGAGTCTACACATCTGTAACTTCCTTGAAAAGTCAGAGTATTTTTGGGTGAAAACTGATTGAACATCAGTGACCCTAAACTATAAAGTAGTTTCAAAATTCATGAAGTAACTGTGCTACGTTGGAACCGAACTGCAGGAGATGAAGGATGTTACGAAAGACACAAAATTCACACACACTCACCTCCCACTGACCCAGAGCAAGGGGCTGAATTTGAATATCTCTCTCTCTCTCTCTCTCACACACACACACACACACACACACACAAACTTCATAAACAGTTCAAACATACACACAGAAATGCATGTATGCAAGAAAACACAAAAAACTTTGCTTTTGCAACAAGTCTAATGCCACCTGCTGTGCTGAGATTTGGCAATAAAACACCTTCAGCCTTGGGTTGTGTGTGTGTGTGAGTGTGTGAGTGAGTGTGAGTGAGTGTGTGTGTAAGAGAGAGAGAGAGAGAGAGAGAGAGAGAGAGAGAGAGAGAGAGAGAGAGAGAGAAAGTGTGCGTGTGTGTGTGTGTGTATCCACTGGCACGCAACTAAACCTGCATCCAAGCAACTGCTATTGACCGATGGTGGAAACTATTTGTGAATGAGACGCGCTGAGTTCTAACACGCACACACACGCACACACACGCACACGCACATAAACAACCACACTGACACCTGTACGCATCAATACACACTCGCACGACTGAAACACACACTGCATCTAAATGGCTGGTTTGCGCAGACACCGTGTTTTAAGTACACACTCGAAACCCACACAGACGTCCCTCTCAGTGAGGAATGGGACAATATTGTTCTGTCTATAAAGGCTGCTTTGTGTCCTGACTATCTGCTAAACACAAACACACACATAAACACACCTAATGACTGCTTTGTGTCCACATTTTAAGGCGAGGACGCACTCACACATCAACACAGAGACCAGCTGCTTTGTCCCCTCATTATGTAGCTGTTAGGCTCAGGCTACTTGGGATTGCAAACACGGGCCAAGCAGATGTCCACTGGCCTAATAGTACTGACGGCAGTAACACACACGCAGATGGATGTGTGGACAGACACACACTCTGTAAACTGAGCATTTGGCCTTGTTCTAATAACCTGGTGTCAGGTACATTTTTCCATACATGTGACCTCTTGTACACAAGAATGTACACTTCAGATATTGTTCCTCTGAAACAGGAGAGTGGAACTGAGTAGTTTGCAGCAGCTATAATATCCATCACAAAATCTAACACGTGGCAGCACTTTTTGATTGACTTTGGGATAAACAGAAATCCACAGTAGCTGCTTTGCAAGGCTGTAATGCTCACTGTTAAAAAAAACAAACAAAAAAAACCCAAAAAACTGTTTGGTAAACAAAAGAACATGAATTTCTAAATCAAAATTGCATGATGATCCATCCAACAGCAGTGGAGACATTTCACCATAGATCACAAATACTGCGCTACACATATATAGCCCCTCATGAAAACTCATCAAGATTAATAATCTGGGAAGTTTCTGTGGTGTTTTGATACATTGTAAAATCTGATGAGTTGTTCTTACTTAAAATAACCTTGATAACCAATGGCATTGAAAAAGGAAAGTAAATACAACTAAAAATCTTAATTTATGTTTACTTTATATCTAAGTTTTAAGTTTACTCAAAATGTAGTTCTATTTACTTAATTTTGTCAAATGTCAGGTGGAGACAGAGAAGCTGCCATTACACATGTACACTGTGTTACACATAGATGTATGTAAGATTTCTTTATTTTAGTGCCTTTGCAGGAAATCCTGCAGAATCAGTTATATTGCATTATTGAGACTGACTGTGGCCTGTAATGACATACAGGCTGCTGCTGAAAGTCTCTCAGAGTTGTAGTGCAAGCCAAATGTTTGCCAATGTTGGTGTTCCCAATTGTTCTGCTTGTAATAAAAAAAAATCTGATTTATAAGTATATGTGTATGGTGGGAAAATCTGAAAATGGTATTATTTTGTCTCTAGCCACTTCTGAAGTTCAGTGAGGTTTAAGTCTGAAATTTGGAGCCACAGGCTCTGTATGTAAATGCCTGTTTCACTGTGTAACATTTTTATATATGTCCCTTTTTTTCAAGTTTTTTGGATTTGAACTGAATGTTAAAAAATAAAATGCCATTAAAATTAAGATTACAATCTACAAAAAGTTTGTCCATTTAGAACGGAGGGATAATTGTCTTTACTGTGCTGTTAATAGCTGCTCCAACATCAAACTGAAAGAAAAAGCCACAAGCTTCCACTCTATGAAATCAAATTTTCCTTCTTAAACGTTAATTAAGCTAAATTCTGCACAGTCTCAGCATGCAGACAAAAAGACCAACCAGGGGCTGCTGAAGACTGAGCTGTCTGCTCCAGAAAGCTAACGGTGAACTGCCAACTACCTCACCAAACTCTTGCTAACTCGGTATCATGTTTCCTTTTACAGTTTAATATGTTTTCAAAGTATTTTTTCTGATTACGATTCAAAAAGTCATGGAGTTTGATGATATGCTAATTCTGTCTGAGTGTAATCGATTCTCCACAGCACTTTCACTCACCCATGGCCCATTTATTAAATATAACACTGATAAGACGATGTGACGTGTTGTCTGATGTAAGCGCTCCTTTGCTGAACTCTGTAGGTTCCCTGTATGTATGTATGAGTCACACAGAATACAGAGGCCCGGAGGCAGCACTGGCCGTAACAAAACAACGAGTGAAAAGCAGCATTAGATGCATAGTGTTTATAACAATGCCATACTTTCTGTCACCGTTGACGTTCATAATCATGTTTGTTCATGAGTCATGAGAGGCCAAAGAAGGACACCAAAAGGTCTGAAGAATGAGAAGGAGGCAGAATAGATTGAGCTTCTGTATTGAGTCAGTGCTCTGTTGTTTCTTCTCCAGCACGGCTATGATGACTGAATATGAATCTCTATTAAATCTGACTCACTCTGATGCTTTCATGTGGCTTCTAGATGGATGGAAAACAATCTGACTTTCAACAAAGCGTCCTTTTCTTTACCCCTGCGAAGACTCTGCACAACGATTGACGTACTTCAGAATCGGTCGCGCCTACTCAGCACGCATAGTCTTTCACGACACACTTATAACTGCTCACAGAGTGAGTGGGTTTCATGGCAGTGCAGCCATTCAGCATCTTATCTTTGTCATCATCTTCGCAATCTTCGGTATTTGCAGAGAGACAGTCAGGGAATTGACTGAAGGAAGGAAGCTGAGGAAGTCAACCCACATCAGCATGTGGTTTTGACTAAACCGGCCCTGCAGATAACTGAGTTTTATAGAAGGGTGGGATGTGAAATGCCATATATAGGCCTGGTTCAGCCCAAAGAGGCCATGAGATTACGGTAAAAATATTAGGAGCCAGACTGGGAGAGATGATGCCGTAAACAGCTGACTACTTTCCAAATTCTCTGTACATTGTGTAATCAGTTGCACCCAAATCGAGGTCAAATAGACTTTTCTCTGCTGTTACACTAAAATGTATGAGAAGAATAAGTTTGATGATCTGATCACGTATTCCTCTTCCTGATTAGCACGTTGCCGAGGCCAGCAGTGGGCATTTTCGAGTGTTTTGGCCACCCCACAATGAGTTCAACTATGGCACCATGACTCCAAACAGAAGGCACACTAGATGCATCACTACCTAATTTCAACGACACCACAGTCGCCTCCGGGGAGACAAGGCAAGGTGAATGGAGTCGCCAGGTAGCACGGAGACAGCTCGATCCATCCTGGGCTGCTGTCCTGTGAAAGGGGCACCACGGGCGGCTGCTGGAGCCAGACGGGACCTGATGTGATTTTCTGAGCCGCCTCAGGGAGCTGCAGCGTGGATGGACTCTTTGATGAGAAGAGGACCACCTTGTTTTTCATTTCACATCCTCACATCCAGTTTTGATTTTTCCCCAGTATGATTTTTTTTTGTTTTGGTTAATTGTTTTATTATTTTTTTTGTGATATTTGTGACTATATTTGTGATTTATTTTATTTTAAATAAGAAGGCATTCAATCTACATATCTGCATTTGTTCAAGTCTAACATGTATGCTTTAAATGGCTCAGTTATAGTTTTCATTCTGTTAACCTCAGACATATTAACATACAAAATCAATAATGTAGTCACAAGCAGTCGCCTATATGTATCTGGAGTTGTTCTTCTGAAAACATTCTTTAAATAAACCAGTGACTAATCATGGTTTCAACTACAGTGGAAACTATTGGAAAACATGGCTGAGGTCTGAGTGATTCCGTGCACTGTATATTTACAGTCCATGGGTTTTCTTTAATATATATGAAGTCAGATCAAAAGTTCAGATTTGACAGATTCTAATGATTTAATACTTAACTTCTAAACCCATTATGACCATCTATGACTAAAAAAAAATACCAATGAATACTTAGAGAAGCCACAATAGTCTCAACAAAAGGTAAAGACACTGAATGGCACAAACAGCAACTGCAATGTTTGTTTTGCAATGGAAAACATCCACCCAGCAGTCAGGGTGTCTGTGAGGAAATGTGACATAATGGAGATGATGATAGTAATTATCATGATTTTCACGTTGCAAAGATGCTTTGTTTGTCTCTTTTCAGCAGAAATTCCTGGACATGTAAGAACATATGAGAGGGAGAATTCATACGGAGAATTAACAAGATATTTCCCATATGAGACTAAACATGTAGTGGTGTGTACAATGTTCTGAGTGCTACATGTTACTAAAGGTCTATAAAAATGTCTGGAGGTGCTGCTTGTTTTTAATAATTGCAGAAAGGAATGTGTGTCCAAGCATGCCTATATGTGGGTATGCGCCTGTCCATGTCTGTAAATCCAAACAAACAAAAACATAAACAGAGTAACATGTTATCATCCTACATTGTCACATGCAGACACTTTCTCAAGCCCCTCGGTGTGTGATACAGACTCTGAAGGCACCCTTTGGAGTCACTGTGAGACCCATCCTTTAGTGTTAAAAGTTAAAGGCTTGTGATAAGGTTTTAGGCAACAAAACTAGGCAACCTTTGGCATCCATATCATATGTAGATGAGCATGACAAAACGTTGGTATATGGCAACCTGAGAAAGAGAACGGGTTGCCTATAGTGCAGAAGTTCAACAGCACCATAAGCTACATCCTCTAAAATAATCATACAGATGGATCAATGCCTCTCTAAACAGACAAATTTGTTTAGTTAATGGTAAGTATTCAGACCAGGGAACAATGGATTATTTGGTCTTAAGGGCTTTGGAAAAGGGGCTTGTTTACATAAATACATTTTAAGCATTACAATATGAGAATGATGTTTAATAAGCGGTTGGTATTGTGCGACCAGAATACTTCCACATCCTCTAGTTTCCCATCCTTTCTAAACTTCTGGTTTTCATCATGAGAAGCTGCTGAAAGTTTAACCACCAGGCATTTCCTCTTTAGACAAGTCTGTACTGTGGCAAAGTATCCCTCAGTTTATTAATTTGGATACTAGTGTGTGTGTCCATGTGTGTGCCATGTGAATGTGGCTGAGTGTTCCCATTTTAGTCAAGCATTTGTTAAAGTGTTCATCGAGGCTGACTCCTTGACTACCACTTCCAGTTGCTTCAGCAACCCGACATGCACACACGTGTTTGTATGCCAGGGGGCTGTTCGTAAAATTTTCTAAACTAAAAACACTCCTTTAAGGATATAATTATCCATTGTGCTATCTCCTCAAGGGGTCTGAAAAAAACCAAGGAGTCTCTGACGCACAAACATAGATTACTGCCTGGAGCTTCTATCTTATCCACCTTCTAATTTACTATCACTTATTGTATGTTGCAGTACTAAGTATGTTCATGGGGTCCTTGCCAATGTTTTCCAGGTTTTTATAAAAAAAAAGATAATACAGAAGAAAACACAAAAGGCTGTAAAACATCAAAGTAAATGCCCGAGATGAGAGATGCTTCCTTAAATCCACTACATATTGTGGATTGCTGAAACACTGTTTTGGTTTTCTGAGGCTCTAGCTTTGTCATGATGAATTTATCCAACATGTTCTGGGGAAGAAGCAACATCTGCAGGTCTGCTCCAATCTGAGGTTGGGTACCGAACTCAGTACTTTAACGGCACAAGCCGAATCATGTCGGTACAACCAAGCTGATTCACATTAAATCTGAAGGTGACAAATGTTGGTACCTGAGAGCGCATCTGGGTGAGAACACCAGGTTTAGATGCTACGAAGCACCCTGAACCTTGAAGCCAGCATAGGAGCTCTGAGGACGGCAACAGAGCTCAGCAGAGCCACTGGGTTCAACTTCAAACAGAAGGCTGAAGTGACCAGGAGCCGGCCACAGAGCTCCAAGCCTGTTCGAACACCCTTCCTGCAAGCCAAAGCTATGGCTGCAGCACCGATCTGCCGTCACAGTCAGACATGACAGACATGGAAGATTAGCCTTTGGTGTGATTAGAAAAGAGCATAGGAGCAGAATTGTTTTTAGTCTACTACTGCAGTTTGTTCAAAAATGATATTTTTGTTAAGAGAGAAAGTAAAGAAAAAGTTACCGTTGGGTCGTGGGTAGGTACCAGGGCCAGAATTGGTTCAAATGTAAAGAGTACTAACACTAATCCAACCTGACTGAACACAAAACACCCATTTTTAACGTAATTACGTTATTATTGTATAAAGCAATTAAGTAGGAAAACTGTAGATGTTTAGGTACTCTCCAGCACATGTATTGAAATGCATACAATGCACACAAACCTCTTCACAGCATGGCAAGCCTTATTCTTTCCCACTCTTTCTAGCAGGAAGTAGAGCAGGACTCTCATTTCCCCATTTTCTCCATTTTTTCCTCTCCTCTACTTTTCCTTCTGTCACACACACACATTCACACACAAAGTCCACCTCACGTGCCTCCACATTCATCAGCTTCTCCCTCGTCCCTGGAGAACTCGGCTTTGAGTGCACGATCATCAGGCTCACATGCTCGTGCGGTCCACTTCCCTGCCTGCACACGCAGCTTATAGATTATTGCCTGCGAGCATCTTCGGCATCTCTAAGCGCACCCCACGCTGTCTCACGTGCACTCTGCTGAGCCTGTCCTCTCCTGTACCCCGTATCCCCCTCCATCCCCCTCAGGGAACTCTGGCATCACCACTACACTCCTCTCCCACTTCATACTGTTATCATTTTCCTCCAGTCTTTATGTCCTCTCTCAGCTTGTTCAGACATTCTTTGCTTCCCTGTTACTCTTTTCCATCCAGTTTTGTCTCTTTTGACTAATTTTCTCCTTTCCTGTATTAAGATCTAACATAAGGTCAACATTACAACAATACACAGTGAAAAAGAATCACCAAAGTTCCCACCAAAATCTGGTTCATGATACTGTAGCATGCATGGCATCATCTGGGATTTGGTGTCTTTATTTTGTTCTTATTTTGTATCATTTCCTGTTTTTATTTGTTTGTGTGGTTTGTTTTGCCCACCGGGGCTGTTAATACCATGTGTTTGTCCACCTGGTAAAAATTATTAGTGCATTCAAAAAGGGATGGGTCTTATTACAAATGTTTTGATAATTATTTCAATATGAACATGTTTTCTATTTCTATTCGGGGTCAGACGCAAAATCCTTCATCCAAACGTCACGCCCATCCTGCCCGCTGTGCTTCTTATACAGACATCGTTTTGCCGCTGACACTACCTCCTGTAGCAACTTAAAGGTGAAACAACTGCCCATTCTGTGATCGTACCTTTTACAAAGAACTTTTGAATTGAAATTGAAACGCCTGAATTTGAAACTTTTGTAAACATACACAAGTCTACTTTGTTTCATGACTGTCAAGTTTGGTTTACTGAGACAAAAGCCCAGAGGCTGCATGTTTCATGTCCGTCATGTGGACAAATCTACCTTTATTGTGGTGATTATTTGTATGGATCAATATGTTGAGAGAAGGAACTAATTAAAATAGAACACAGATAATCTATTAGATTATTCTTTTAGTCTGTCATGTCCAGTTAGAGTGAATAATGAAATCATTGGCTGCTTTTATACCTTTTAGATTAGAAGGAGTTGATAACTGAACCAAAGCCACTATTCAGACACTTCTGACTGTCCTGCTTCAAAGCATCAGGACCTTAATTACATCGGGGCTCTGTGGATCTATTTACTTTAAATGTACTAGGGTGAATTGGGTGGATTAGCTTCCTATCAGCTTATGTGGAGCATCTCCATTTCAAAACAAAGGGCTGTCAGCTAGCTTTATTGAGTCTTCCCTCTCGCTCTGCCAGTCAAGTGCTGTGATGTACAGCTACAAAATATTATTAAGAGCATCATGGGCTACCCTGCAACACTTGATTAAGTAACATCCTCTAATATTCATTCTATTGTGAGATTAAAAATAAAAATTAAAGTAGCAAAAAACATCAAAGTAAAACATAAGATGAAGGCCAAAGGGCCATTAAGACGTAATTACATAAAATCAAGCTTATGAATCTGAGTTTCAGACGCCTGCCAAATTCACTGAGAACTGGTTGTTCCACATAAAAAACTCCATATTGTCTGGTTGTAAACTGTGGGAACATGTGGTGTCTTTTAAAACTATAAAACTGACTAAGACAAATCAAAAGTCAGAGAGAAAAACATACTGGGACAAGCAGACACAGACGCAGGGGAAACGAGTGAGAGTGGAAACAAAGACGGGAGAGACCAAGAAACTGGAGTTATGCAACATATCGTGCAAGCAAACCATCACTAGAGAATCGTGTCAAACTGGATTAATTTTAGATTTATACCCACATTGTTCTGATACAAAACTGGTTGAAATCTGCAAAGTATCTCTTTAACATTAGTAAAACTATAATAAACATCCATATACAAACATGTATGTACTGTATGTGCTTGGAAGTACTGAGCTATGACTCAGTAACTGAGAACTGGATTTTACTGCACAAGTACTCTTAGGGTTGGTAAATGATTTTGATATAGTTTTGCTTTTGATAAATGCAGACCCTAATCAATTCAACATTGCCGCTCACCATTGCAGGCTGTAATTATGCACCCTTTTTTAATTACAAAAAGTAATGCACCAAAATTTCTGTATATCCCACGTAGTCATGAGACATCAAGTCATAGATAATCCACATATTTGGAAAAGCTGTGGGGACTAAAGAAGGAAGTAGTCCGTGCAAAGACGATGGGTAACAAAACTTTCTTCCAGGATTTGCCCAGGAGAAACGTACACAGAACCGTGTCATTTTAAGGTACACTGTCACCATTTTTCCTTTCCTAAACTAATCAAAGTAACTTTACGGTAAGTACGTAACATCTTTCGTGGGGCGCTAATTTAATAGATATACTAATAATAGTATGAGGAGGCATGCAAGAAAGTGAAGTTTTCTTCACAAATTCAAGGTAAAATGTGGTAAATAATTAAATAAATATGCGTGTGTGTAAACTGGGAAGTATGTTGAGTAAGTATGAGTTCATTTTTGACTTTGGGGTTGGTATGGATGAATAAATAATCTCAACTCAAATTCCACTTCATTTCAATTTTTCATCAGCAATCTGAAGTGGCTCAGATGTCATTATCTAAGAGATTTTTTTACATGGGTAAGCAGCATTGAAAAAGTGCCAAACGCTGACAGCTTGACAGAGTTTAATGTACTGCACTGTATGATGAAAGGAAGCTGCGCTACAAACTTGACAAACAGGCTGAAATCATCAACATTTTACCAGATAAGAGGATCACATTCCTGATAGATTAAAAGTGAATTTTGCACTCTAGGAGGATGTTTGCCTGAAGCCTACTCAATCATCACACCGGTAATCAGTTGTGAGATATTCCTCTTGGTAAATAAGAGTTAGTAGCAGCCTTTCAGTTGCCACAGCTTTTGGAAATAACCCCTGAATTTTGAGAGCCCTGAGAGCGGCTCTGATAAGCAAAAGTAAGAGGGAGGAGAGGTTTGGGGTCGGACAGAAGATCTGAAATGTATCATTCTATATTTAAGGCGGCGGCATGTTCTCACAATGTATCTGTGCTTTTCCCAGTGGTTTGCTGAAAACTGCAGGGAGACATTTCAGCTGCTTTATTTTGCTTTTTCAAGACTCTTGGAGACACAGTGTGTGGTCAAAGTGTCCAACTGAAAGAACGTCCAGACATGTAAATAAACTATACAGGCAAACTAATCTAAAAAAAACACAAAGTGGAGGTGGATTCGTCAGCTGATGCGTGAACAGAGAGCTCTCAGTGGAGACGTGACAGCAGCTCTGTGATCCATCAGCTGACTTCAAAGGAAGTCCTGTAGTTATAAAAACCTTCTCCTCTTTCTTTTTCCTCTACTGGGCATGAAATGCAAGCCTGACCTGTTCCTAAAGTGAATGAACACAACCTTCAGCAGGCAGACAAGAGGCCAAAACAGGAGCTCAGTATCACTTTTTGCATGTCTACGTTTTCCCAGCTTCCTCATTTGCATCTACAAATCCCAGTGGATATGTTGTCACTCCTGACATGATGCAAAAACACACAAGACAAAAGATAAAAGATAAAACATGCAGTAATACTGTGTAGAAAGCAATGCAAATAAACGTGGGGATTTGTGTCGTCATTTGCTACAAATCCCCCTCTAGTTAGTGACAACAGCCCGACTGTTAATGGAATAAAAATGCTTATAAGAGCCGGAGCCGTAGTTATGTAATTCAAAATCTAACTTCAAAGGTGGTTGTTTGATGTGACACTAAACCCTCTCCCCTGCTGAGTAAATGTTACGAGGCTAACCTCCGTGTGATGTCAAAGAAAACCATTTTGGGTAAAAGAAAATTAGAGTATTCCTGGAACGGTTGTTCTCATCTAATCTGTAAAAGATTAAACTTTCTATTATGGGTTGTATTCGCACAGCAGCAAAAAGAGCTGAAGACCTGACGTCCCGCTGTTCCATCAGCTTCTGTCACTCAGTGAAATCTCTCACTGCAGCCGTCTTTGATCTGTTTTTCTGTAAAAATGAATCTAGGTCCTGGTCTGTTCCAGGAGTAATATCAGCAGCTACAGTTTGCATGTATTGTTTTACCATTTTGACATTTCATGAGGAAACAAACAGATAATTTGTTGACATTCAAAAACTTGAATTTTTCATGAGTGGGCCCCTGGGTTTTAAGTTCCCTTTTTGGTACTGCACGAATGTACGCCTCCTGCCTGCACGGTCCTCTCGGTCAGCAAGCAAGGCTTGTGTTTCATCAGCAGAGAAAGCGCTTGGCATTCTCTGCTGTCTTTGCTTGTTTTGAGAGGCAGAAGAACCTGATGAAGTACCTGCTGTCTGAGGATAGCAGCAGAGACTACAGAAACATGTTCTGGCACAATTTGGCCCAACTCTGGAGAGGGTCAATCACGGGTGCGACTTAGCACAACTAGTCATGTTTAGGTGTCCACATATTGTTTTGTGTTACTTATGGAACAGGACCCCCAAGTTTCAGTTTCACTACCGCTCTCTATATAGTGGTATAGGTTCATGATTGAGGCACCTGTGACCAAACACTTACCCCCAACAATAACAACTTTGTGTTTTGTTCTGAGACTGGTGAAATACACGCACGCACGCACGCACGCACGCACGCACGCACGCACGCACGCACGCACGCACACGCGCACACAGGCTGTCAATCACTGATCCAAAAAGAACAGTGGTTCTGTGATTTGGGGGCCACTGGCTCACATTAAAAATAATGTACAACACAACTGAGATCTACACACACACACACACACACACACACACACACACACACACAATACAATGGCTGTTGTCTGGGCTGCAGCACCGTAATTAGGTCTGTTTTGTGCTGATACAGAAACAGTAACGTGATACACACACATGCTTCTGTGATTAAAGACAGAGCCGACGGCAAAAACAGGACGGTCTCGAGGAAGACAACCACAACGCTGAGGGAAAAGGGAGGAAAAAATCTGCACTCCAGGCTGGATCTGATTAAAAAAATGGAATCAAAGAACATTTGATACTTTTTGGTTATGTAAAAGAGGAAAACCTACACTGCTTCTTGGTATTGGATCTAACCCAACAACATGGATTTAAAGCCACCTTCAAGATGTTAAACAGGATGAATTTCTTTATATGAAAGATACTATGGAAACATAGATACAAAAAATGTGCATACAAACATAGTATCTATCTGTGTGTGACTCGCAGATTGGTGGCAGGGCCAGATGGCAGTGCCCTTGGGTAGAGGGGCGGGAGAGAGAGAGAGAGAGAGAGAGGGAGAGAGAGAGAGAGAGAGAGAGAGAGAGAGAGAGAGAGAGAGAGAGAGAGAGAGAGAGAGAGAGAGAGAGAGAGAGAGAGAGAGCTGTCATTTCACTTCATGCTGTTAACTTCTGTTATCACTTCTCAAATCGGCTTCTCTCCACATTTCCTCAAATTACTGTACAACTGGTGTAACTGGTGTATGAGCACGTAGAATTCAACATTTCAGAAGTTAAAAAAGTACACCTTCATGCACACGCGTGTAATGCCATCAGTGAGCCCTGTGTGATAACATCACAAGCTCTGGGATTTCCTTTTGGCAAAGGTCAAAAACTTGACTTCTGGTTCAAAGGCAAAGGAAACTATACAAATATGTTATAACGTAAACACAACACATAACAAAACCATAATTCACAACACAAGACTAAAATTCAATACAGAAATACAAGTTTTAACTAATGATGGAGAAGAGGTAGAGAACAGACTTCAGGAAAGCTATGAAATATCTCAACAACTATTTGAAGGATTTCCATAAAATTTGGTTCAGACTAGTGCTGGGTGATATGGCTTTAAAACTATACTGTGGTATTTTAAGGTTATATTGCAATACATGATATATATTTCGATATTTTTAAATGGACTTTAAATTAATGTTAACCACTAAATTAAAAAAAATACTGAATGAACTGCTATTACAAAAAGTTAAATAAAGTAGCTTCTGTTATACAGTAAAGTTGAATACATCACTGTTATTATTATATTTGATAAAATACCTGGATCGTTTTACATTGAAAGTGTCGATGTTTTTGCTGCATACTTGAAGCTTCTGGTCAACAGTTGGAAACACACAGAAGTCAGCTGCATGTCCTGACTGACAGAAACATGTCATGTCTGATCTCAGATCCAAAGACACAAGGAAATTTAGAGTAAACCTTAGCACGCCTGTCGAATCTTTTATTTTTATTTTTTTTAAATCAGCATTAATGTTCTAAGTACTGTGACAATGATGCTGATAATAAAATCTTTTTTAAATCAAGTCTTATAAAATAAATATATAAAATCAAAGGAATACTGAAAATAAGGTGATATTTACAACCTCATAACCACACTAAACAAAAAGAGTACATACATTTATTGTTATTATTTATATAACACAAAACCCATAAAATAAATGACAACACTGATAAAGCAGCATTCTTGCATTAGAATTAATGACTTGTTTATTTATTTAGATTATTTACTATGTATAAGCAGTTAGAAGTCGGATGTGTGTTTGAATGTGTGTGTCTGTGACAGTTAGTCACGCCTTAAAATCCAAGTTTAAACCTGACAGCAGTAGATGGCAGTTTTTCCCATCAAGTAATAATTAAACACTAGACTTTTCAGGTTTGCATAATCACTAGGGTGTGTGAATCAGAACGTCAATATGCAAACAAACATACACCCAAAACAACCCTGTTGTAAATATAAAGTTTCTTATAAACCACCTTCTGCATCTATCGTGATGAGTCTAAGTCTCAGTTTTTTCACTGACCTCAAGTTAAATGTAGTTCCTTGATTTCAGTTTCCCCTCATGAGCATACATCGATAATGCTGTAGGATTAATATATTATTTATTACAAAACAACTGTTCTGTTCAGATGGCGGGGGTCTTATTTCTCCTAATGTCATGTTTTCTAACTTTATGAATAAAAAAAAAACATTTAAGCTTTTGGAGTGAGGAATCATCTTGACTCTCCAGAAAACAGGAAGTCCATCTGTTCCCAGTGAGACAAATCAGGGCAGAATTGGCTGTGGTGTCATGGTTGCCCCGAGTAACCAAGGTCGACAGATGACAGCAGCTAATTGGAAAACTAATGAAGTCCAGAAACCCATCCTGGACTCTGATGAGTGTGTGTGTGTGTGTGTGTGTGTGTGAGTGCGTGTGTTTGTGTGTAGACAGAGAGTGTAATGAGGTCCAGAAAGAAGGACAGAATGATGGGTCAGCCTTGTCAGGAGCAGCTGCTCATAAAACAAGCAAAAACCTGTCAAAGAACAACTTCGACTTCCATAAAAGTAAAAAAAAACCCTTAAAGATTGACATGATAAAGTTAACCAGCTCCCGGTAGGTTACGGAAAGTTTTAACATGATATTCCATGTCTGCCTAACACCATTTAACACACACTTAACATCTTTTCTGAGATTTTTCTTCACACAACCAGCTGAAATAAAGACGGTGATGAAAATAATTTTATACCTTAAACCATTAAAATTGCTTTGACAAACTATGTGTAATGCAGAAATTCAGAAAATGGTTGTGACCATTTGAGGAAGGAGTTTTTGGGAGACCATTATTACAGATTAAGCAATGAATCTGAACTGTTTTGTGGACTTGAATCATGATGTAATGAAAACTTCATTTCGAGTAAAGCCTGCTCGCCAATAAGTTGAATGTGCGTAAAGCAAAACTACTTCAAGCGTCTTAACTTAGAGTTACAATGACATCACAGACATCCAATCAGAATTAGAGTAAATAGCAATTTCTTGTAAAATGTTTGACACTAAGGGACAGGTGAACAATATTTTTCGTCATGCTGATTTACATTACAGCTCATTATTATCATAGAAAGAGAGAAAATGAGACACACAAAGAGCCCTTTTAGAGGTGGTATCAGTATGCGTTTCGGTAATCTGAACACAGTTGGACACGGAGACACATCGGCGTTCATATCTGTGTCTATCATGCGTCTCCAGCTCAACACTTGTTCAGATTTCTTTACTGCCACATGCACAACTATCATACCCACACTTTAGCTAGCTGCTCTGCTTGCTATTCATGTTGCAGTTATGTTAGTACAGCAGGAGAAATCACTGTCAACAGAATTCAACAAATCCCCCCCCCTAAATAAAATGAGGGACAGTCAAGCAGCGTGTTTTCCAATATGACATAAAATGGGTAAGTTACAGAGCAATCGCACACTATCGCCAAAACAACCACCACGTCCTGATTGATGACATAGTTCATGTCAGAGAAGCATCAGGACAGCGTTTGTGTTTATACTACAAAGGATATGTGCTCAAATGTGTCCAATACCACCTAAGCAACTGGTCTGACTGATCGGATCGAAATGCATCTTGGTGTCTGTTTATAATGGTACTTAGTACTCCAGTTGTGACCACATCAGCCGAGACATATGTTAATGGCAGGTCTTCACAGGGTGAAAGAGAGAGCTGCTCGTTTTGGGTCTCTTAAACACGACTGTTTTTGTTGTTTGTTGGTCTCTAACAGCGGTTTGCAGCTTGGCAGGTATCTTGCCAGGATGACACACCATCCATCATCCCCTTCACCTCCTAATGACAAAGTCAGCTCAAACACTAAGTCAAATTAGAAACACGGATATGAGATTTATTAAACGTGCAAACATAATGTGTTTTTCTTTTGCAGAAATATACAATGACAAAAAAAAAAAATCTGGCAACTGGACTGCGTGAGAGCAAATGAGATAAAAGAAAAGTCCATAGTGAAGTAAGAAAAGGGGAAGAGAAAGATATAGAAGGATGAGAAAAATGACGTGTGGCTGTGACCTTGACACTGACAACTCAATCAACAGATTGTGTATTTTAGATTTACTATTGGGAGCAAAATAGTGACGTGGTGCCACAGGAGTGATAAGAAGTGAGCATCTCTTTAAGGAGAACTTCATGCAAGCTAACAGTCTATCAAAGACACACAGACGTGAAGACAGAGTTATCCGAGGGCCATCAAAAGGCCTACGGCCACTTGCTTCTTAAAAGTGGAGATTAAAACCACCACAGAAAAAAAGATTATAGAAAACACAAAGACACTGTGGAGAGAGAGAGAGGGAGATAGAAAGAAGAGACAGAGAGAAACTGAAATGAGAGTGAATGAGCAGGAAGATAGTGGTGCAGAAATAGAGAAAAGGGGATAAGATGTGCAATGGAGGGGAAGAAAAGGACAATGGGAAAGATGAGAGGTGGAGAGGATAAGCCATCACATGCACGAGAGAGACACAGGGACAGGGAGAGTGACATAAAGGGCAGAGAGGATTTAGATGATAGGAATCGTTATTATGTGCATTACAATGACGTTGGAGGGAGGGTGTGAGAAAAAGGAGGACACTGAATTAAGGGATCCATGAAGGAAAAAGTGGTTTTAAACACTGCATGAAGGATAATGTCACAGTCATAATTTCAGACACATGCAGGGCTTCATTTCAACACGTGATATATACCCTTTGAATATGAAAGAAGAAAATTTGAGTTTGCCTATAATTAGACTAGACTGCTTTCTTTCAGTTATTTTGTGCCTTTGATGGTAATTCTGACTTCACGTTACAGACATATTCATGACTCCCTCTGTGAAGAGAGGCTGCAGAGTACAGCTGGAAAATAAACCAGATTTACTGATTCATCTCCTCCCTGCCTTCATTTATTCTAATGCAGTGTTTGCTAAATAGATAGAATTAAACCATAATCAAACTGAGAATAGGTACAACAACTAGGCAAACTAACAAGCTAACTAACAGCTTTTATGTGCTCATGCTATCAATATAAATGTGAGAGTTATGTGATGCTGTTCTGTTTTGAAGTTACATCCAAACACTAAACCATGAATAAAGCTTTGTTCTGCTCACGTGCCTCCACAGCAAACAAGCATCTAGAAAGGTGAACCTTCTTCATGAACTGAAGTAGTCAGAGTCTGCGTTTACTAACAGCAAATATATCAAAACATGCACTTACAAACTCACACAACTCCTGCTGTAATCCACGTCTCAGTATTTAGTCGTATGCTCAGTCCTTCCCAAAAGCATGCATCTTTGCAAAAACAATACAAAGTAAAGCACGTCCACCTAAGAGTAGCACGCCCTGAGCATGTGTGAGTATGAGCTCTGCTAAAGCAAAGTTCAAACACATGTATGTGCCCAAGCACACTGCTGCACACTGCTCTGTCTTGCATGACACTGTTTGTACTGATGTGTTTTAATTTGTAGGTTTTTAGCAAAAGTGCATGTGTTTGGGAAGTAATGCACGAGTTAAGTGAGTGTCAATGAATGTTTTGATAGTTTTGTTGTTGGTAAATGCAGACCACGTTTACTTTAATTCATGAAGAATATTCGCCTCTTTTTTTGATTCTCTGTTCACCGTGAAGAAAGTTGGCTTTTCAAATTCACGGTAACACAGACATGGCTAACAGCATAGGGATCTGCATTTTCCTCCCCAAATTCATTCACCTAGCCCACTGACAGTCTTATCCATATCAAAAATGTCTGAGAAAAATTTATGAAATGTGCAAAAATGTTTAGTCTTTACGTGACTATTGTTCATATCCCGTTGTGAGGACAGTACAATGGTTGACATGAGACTTGCTACATTGGGGTTACAGTTAGTGTTTGATTGTACATTTTGCTGCTTATGCGTTTGGCGACCGAGATAACATGATTATCAACAACCAGCTGAGACCACTCAGATCAGTCTTCTTCTTTCTGCCGCTCTCTCACTAGCTTCCTGTTTTTTCATTATTTTCTATTCTTGTCCCAATGTTCACCATATTCAATAAACACAAACAATTATTATTTCTATTAACTCCCATCTTTAAAATATGCCATGTTTGGTGGAATATAACTGGACAGCTTGTTATTGTAACCATTTAAGCTCAATGATTGCTGGTGTGCAGCATCGCTGGTCGCTGCGACTGGAGAACAGTAGCAGCGACCAGCGGTGAACTGGAGACGTATGAACATGATCCATCATGGAAAATCAATCATCACATGACGGCTGGTTTGATGGGACACTATAGCAATCACAGATTGAGGCTTTAAATATATACCACCTACTTAATTCACCTCTGTACATATCAGGAGACACATTAAGCCGGCGATTAAATGAAAGTCATTATTTCCTCTTTATTGGGTATTCGACCTCCATATTATCCTGCTTCAAGGTCCCTTTGGTGCAAGTAAAGGTTAATCTTCTCTCTCTGTCAATCTGTGTCTGTGGCTTTCTTTGTCTGCTGTCTTTGTGCGTCTCCCATGTTCTTAATGGAAATTGAACCTTAACTAAAAAAGTATTAAACATATCTGTCCATTTTAGTTGATTCAAAACTTCCCATGATGCTTCATTAGTGACTCCTATAGGCCAGTCATTGCACCCTAAATGAGTGACGGCACCTTTGATAGGCACCTATTTGAATATATTTCTTGCTTTTCCCTTGATGGTCTGAATAGGTAGCTGAGTTTGTTGCTAATTGCTTTTTAGAAATAAATTCCCTAAGAGGACTAAACTGGTGGCAAAATGGCTGCAAAGCCACCAAGCAGTTACAACAACAAAAACGTTTAATTACTTTTTCTTTTTAACTTGATTGATTCAGCTCAACAGAAATTAAATGTTTGTTTCTGGTATTAAGAACCCTTAACATGATAAAATATAAATAGGGTGTGACTGCTGTAGCCCACTGGAACTTCCAAAAAAGACACATTGAGGAAATGTTCACATAAATACAACTAATTGAAATACAATTTTTTTGCTTTTTGTCAAGGTCATTCACAAAACACCAGCCAAATTGTAGCTACAGTTTCCCACCGATGGCCTAAAGTCCACATGCACCTCGTACACAAGTGACGCATGTTTGCCATGGCATTACAATTTTTGATCTGGCATTTGTGCAGGAATTCCTGTGGCTTCACACAGAACAAACATTATTCTGGTCACACGTTTCACCTCCTCCTCTCCTCTGCCTCCTAATGTTGTTTAAAGTGATACCAAGGCTGCTAATTCAAAACACATTTATGCAGCAAATATAATTGTAAAGATAAAATCACACATTTACAGGCACTACATTAAATCCCTTCTTACAGCTGTGGGTGTTGATCTGTGGGAATTTGCTCTGCTAATAAATCACGTGTGTCACAGTACTTTAGCCTTTTGTCATTGTCAACAGGAGTTACCATGAAAACAAAAAAACACACTTCAAAACACTCACTGAAGCTCAATGTGCTGCTGGCACTAAGTGTGTGTTTGAGCTTGTGTGTGCATTGCCTTGCCTGTAAGTGGGCATATGCGTGTGTGTGTGTGTGTGTGTGTGTGTGTGTGTGTGTGTGTGTGTGTGTGTGTGTGTGTGTGTGTGTGTGTGTTCAACCCAGGGTTCATGCAGAGTGTTATATAGAGCGTGGGACTCTCTTCTATATGACAATAACATCAAACCCACACACCCACACACACACACACACACACACACACACACACACACACACACACACACACACACACACACACACACACTTCTCTGTCTTGTCTCTTTCCGCTCATTCTCTCTTCATTAGAGTTGACTCCGCATGTGTGGCTGTCAAAGCTTTCCTCTGTGCTTTCATCTGTGACAAGGACTTATGTGGTAAATGATGAATGGCACACAGCCCCTTTTTTGTCTGCATTACATTCAGGCAACAAAAAACACAAAGGATCAGGAGAACTTACTTCATGATATATTCTCTGCCAATAATTAGCTCACGTATTCATCTTAATCATCAAAATTAGACGAAATTGTTCAAGTCACTTACAAGACATAGCTTTAAAGCTTTTTTGTCATTGTGCATTTGTTTGAGCGTTTGAACATCGTGCAGAAAAAGGTTGATCACTATTCTTGCAACAGATCCCAAAAGAAGTAAATAAAGGTCACTTCGCTCCTGAAAACAGAGTTGGGTGTTGCCAAGTATTACAGCCATTGTAAGGGATGAACAGAATACTTTAAATGGAGTAACCTAGTTTGACAAAGAATTCTTGTTTAAATCTTTACAATGATATTATTGTGATAACAATATATAAATGCCCCGAGGCAAGGTAACCTGAAAACACTGAACACAAGCCGACACTTTGTCCCTGAGAGTCTCATTTGATTTTATCACTGTAATAACTCTAATGTTAATAATAAATGAACAATAAATAAGTAAATAAATAAATAGGGGGAACAAACTTCTACCTTGGAAATCTTACAAGTAAAATGTCTAATGCTGATGCATAGGGAAAAAACTGAGGATGAATTATTCAAGAACAGGCACAGCAAGTGTTTTAGACGGGAGTGAAAAGCTTGCGGGAAAATCAAATCAAACGTGTATCTGCAACAAAATTAAAGGGAAAATAACTTCCTGGAAGAGACGTCACACAGGAGCTAAATGCTAATCTAATGAAGGGTGGCAAAAGGCTGGCGCCCACCCCTGCACACACTGGGTTAGAGCTTTTTAAACTGTGTGGTATGTGGGAAAGTTGAAGGTGTGGCGCAGAGGGAGAGATGTCACGTCAGGCAAAGAAACTGCTTGAGGTGAAAGGTAAGTGAGGTACTTTAGAACCTTTATCCTTAATCTGAGTCAAAATTCACACTTCCTCTCAAATCGAACACACTCTCATGATACATATATTCATCATTCTTATATTCAGAGTGACATGCACACTAAGAGGATATCTTTATTTCTGTTCCACC
Organism: Plectropomus leopardus; assembly: GCF_008729295.1. Classification (NCBI taxonomy): domain Eukaryota; kingdom Metazoa; phylum Chordata; class Actinopteri; order Perciformes; family Serranidae; genus Plectropomus; species Plectropomus leopardus. The sequence goes on from NC_056471.1 coordinate 26,874,167, forward strand.
AATAAACACTTAAATCGGCTTAGAACTTGACTGTCATCATCATGTTTTAATTTTTTCTTTAATATCAAAATAATCCTGTGATAGTAGTCTATACTTCCAACAGGAACTGTGAACAGCTATGGTGCCAATTACCCAAAAATGTACACAAAAGTAGGCTAAAAAAACAAGCTTTATTTAATCTAACAAACTGACATCATGGTAATGTCATCCCCTCTATATCTGTCTCCCAAAACATTGTTGGAACCGCAGAACATGACTATCCCTAAAACTGAAGTCAGTGAAAGGCAATAGTCACAAAATCCATTAAATTGTTGTACAATCAATATTATTTTGACATTCGATTAGACGGGGAGTGATAGATTTTGGTCAAAGTGTCAAACTTTGAAACCCCCCTGGTCTAGCAGGTGAACACATTCAGACAACCATTTATTTTCACGCAGAGGCCCAGTTTCACCTGACTCACATGACACAGAACTGGACACAACTGGAGAAAAAGCGTGTAGGGAACATGCAAACAACGTGTAAAGCTGGGAAGGGACAGTGAAACACACCTACAAAAAGTGTGTCTATCAGCTCAAGGGAAACAGGAAATGTTGATGATATACTGCTTTCAATATTTGCAAATTTCATGGTGGAGCAGGAGACGACTCACCAAGACAGTCACAGGTTCTCCTCAGATTAAAAAAAGTCCAATTTTCTATGTGAATAGTCATTTCCCCTCACTGTGCTGATCCTAATGCTCTGGAAAAACTATCAGTATCACAATAATAAAGTCATTTTTACAAAAGCGTTTATGGGCAGGTACTTTTAACTGTACTAATAATGCCACTGCTTTCAGACAAAAACCATTCAAAGTCTTCCCAATGCACTTGTCATAAGATAGAATTGTAAATCTATAATTTTATGATTCCTAATATATTAATTCAAATATTATATCTAAAATATTATTAACCCGATTACTTTGAAATTAATTGTTGTATCTGTTCATTTATCATGATATTATATGCACTTTGCACAAATGATGCAAAATGTGGAAAAAACACAGAAACAAAACTTTGAAGGCCAGATGCTTTTTTAAACACCACTTCATGGTAATTTTTGTCTTTAAAAAATGATATTAAATTATATTTTACATGCAATTTATTATTAGAAGCACAGACTGTGCACACATAGTGAGAAGATTTTCAGGAGAGCAGCAGAGTAGTGACTTTATTAGTTTAGTGCCAGTGATTATGACCTCCCAGTCTGTTTGCCTGTACATGGTGGTGTGTGTCTGTGTGAGTGTGTGTGAGAGAGAAAGAGGGAGAGTCATTGATTGTGTCCCAGGCCTGAGGGGCCGCCAAGACAGCTTGACTGGTGAGAACAGATGGCAGCCCACTGTGAGGGTGTGTGTGCATGTGTGTGTGTGTGCTACGGAAAAAAAAATCTTTGTAAGTGTGAAAGGGTGAATATGTGTGGAAGTGAAAGTGGATATATAGCGCATATGTACTCTGTGTATGTTATGTATATATACATGTATATGTTTGTGATTAAAAGTAGACACTCACACTCCATCGCTCCAAACTCACACATACAAGCATAATAACACAGCCCAAGCTGAGACGAGCTTCACACTCGCCAAAGCCTGAAATTACCAAAACTGCCTCTCCATCATTCCTCGTCCTCTATGCTCCATCACACATAGACACACACATAAAAGCACACACAACACACAGGTGTCAGGGGAACACAGCTAAATTCAGCTTAATCCAGGTCACAGAAAGTGATTTTAGTCAAGACAGCAAAAAACCCTACATACACTGAGTAGGCAAAACAAGAAGTTTGATGAAATCATTAACAGCACTGCAGCAAAAGCTGATCAAACTGTATGCCTTCAAGCATGTGCATCCACACAGTATTCCCAAAGATTTTTTAAAAAAAGTGTTTGGGCTGTCCCAAATTCCATTTTTGGGGCTTCAAAACTTTAGTTAAGATACCCGCATGAAATTTTGAGCTTTGAAGGGAAGTGACGGGACCCAGGGCAGGGATAATAGCACCCATACACGCTAATCAAACACCTGAACCCGACAGACCTTAGTAGGACTGTGTGTGTTTGTGAGAGAGAGAAAGACGAAGGTGAGCTATTGCACACAATGTTTCTATAAGTTACTATCACCTGCCATCTTCTCTCAGTTTCTTCTACCAAAAACAAAACAAAAAACACAGCATATGAATACTAATTCAGACATCGATTACCATGTCAACCATTGAAACTTCAAAGATAATTAATTATTGTGTCATTGTTTCTATTGCTTTCTACGTGCCTCTATATTGTAAGCTCTCTGATAAAGATTTAGAAAGATTTTTCTTTATATTTTCAACCTCAATGTATGTACTTAACATCAATTTGGGTTTAAGTCATGAGTTGTTGATGTCTAGACAAAGCCTCTTTCTTTATGCACTCCTTCAGGGAGGTAATAGTATCCTTGAAGGTGGTAGGGAGGGAAAGGAGGTGAGTTTTAGTCCCCTGGTTGCAGTTTTTTCCCCCCAGAGAGGAGAGACTAACAGGAAAAAGGAAAAGGTTTTACTTTTCAGTTAGTAAGGGGACGGAAATATAGGAATTTCCCCCCAGCAATTAAAAAAAGAAAAAGAATAAATGTCGTAGATGTGACTGTATTCTTACGTCTTATATTCTGTCACCCTCGTCTCGATCCACGTGACCCCATAAAAACACCTTTTATGTCTGCCATGTCTGTTTCTCTCCTTACATGCCTCTCTTGTTTTTGTGTCTCTTCTTTGCTGCTTGTCTTTCTCTCTGTGCGTCTGTTATTCCACAGTCTGACCTAGTACATTCGGCCAAATCAATTGCCACACTTCTGGAGCCAAAGCCCCGAGGCTCAGCTGCAGCTCTGTACTCTCTTGAACATCAAAAGACAGACACAGAATTATGCAATGGCCTTATAGGCGGCGGTTTAGAGTTACCAATATGCATATTTTTTTTACCAGGAGTCATTTCAAAATGAAGCCTGGGATTTCTACTGTGCAAAGATAAACAAAGATGTACAAACAGTAAGTGTTTGAAAGATAATGATGTGAGGTTTAGAGAACAGAGGAAACAGCTTAACCGGGTTGATAAGGTCAAACTGTGAGAGACAAACGCAAGAGAATAACAAGAAATATTGTCTTTTCTCTCAACTACAGCCTTGTTTGTACTGGTCACATGAGGCAAAATGATGCTTTAAAGTATTTACTATAACTCCTTCAAGACTTTTATCAAGCCTTGCTGCATTTGAATATGAAATTGTATGAATATGATCCTATCTACATTTTCCAAAACTTTATTACAAGTGAAACTACCTCTTATGAGCATTGAATGGCTCCTAAAAAAAGTGTAATAATAAGCTGCAGAACACTGTTGAAGACCAACAAACAAAAGGAGCTGTTTTTAGTGAGTCAGTGCTTCCAGCTGTGACTGTGCTACCAGTTGGGTACCAAACACAGTGCCAAATCGCATTTTTTTCCTTTAATATAACCACGTGGTGTGCCTTAACATAACCACATGCTATCCAGAGCATTGTTGAAATGTAAATAGACGTAAAGATCCAACAACTTGCACATGATAACGTACAAAAGTTACATATATGTCCTTTGAAGAAACCTACAATGCCAACATTTATTCTGTCAACTGGATTGCATTTTCATTCCATAAAAAAGAAAATTAAAATGTCACTTAGTAGAATTAAGTGGCTTTTTGCTGTTGTTTTAATATTTTTGGGCAATAATGTAGTTGTGTGACATAAAGGAACAAGCTATAATAGGCTTTGGCTACATGGACAAATTGGTGGTTTTGGTCTATTTAGAGGGTTTGCTAAAAACAAGAGAAATAGCACCAGAATTATCCTTGTTGAAACTTGGACCAGTTGCAGCGAGGGGCTTTACTTACAAAAACACATAAGTGTGTATATCCGCATGAATAAACTGTTTATGATTGGGTTTTTGGAGTATCCTGTTTATGTGTTTGAGCATGTAAACATCATGTTGCGTAAATGATGAATCCAAATATGCAGACTGAAGTACTATGACAGAACCTAGGACGTGAACAGGGGATAAGAATGTGCTCATGGAAACACCATAACCCCAACATGATCATAACCAGGATAATCTCATAAACAGCTTATCCATGTCCAAGTAATCACAGTTAGCATTCTAATCCATTTCTCTTCTTGATCTTTAAAATTAGCCAGAAATGTTAAAATACCACAATTTTTTTATTTAAGACAAAACATACCAATAATGGATAAAAACAACTAAAACACTAAATTGTGGGAAGTTAAAGCTGCACAACCTGCATCTGCATAAGGCCTGGGACTGTGTCTGTGTGTGTGTGTGCGTGTGTGTGTGTGTGTGTGTGTGTGTGTGTGTGTGTGCCTGTCACTCTGAGGAACCACGCCCGTAACTGCTGGTGCCAAACAGAATCTAATGGACGGGGGCCAAATGGTTTTCTTGGCACTCTTGTTCACTTATGTTTTGATGTTTCGTGTTTGAACTCATCACCTATCAGAGTACACTACGCCCTAATTAATAGAGAGCACAACACGCAACGCCACAGAAAAACATTATCATGAAATAAATCACGCCCCAACCACAAAATCAGACTTGTCATGTTTGTGTGTTAGTGTGAATGAAAGTCTTGTCCAGGCACCATTTGGGCGCCATCTGCCCCTGTTGGTTCTCATGGCAACCATCACCAGCTGTGTGGTGGGAAATGTTCACTTCACACACTGCCTGTCATGCTCTCCCATCCACACACACACACTTTCTCTCTTCATCCCCTGACTCTCAAATCACTTCAAGGCTCATTAGTGTGGGTTCCTGGTTAATCATCACACCAGTTTGTGATTCAACTCTGATGAAACTTCCAAGGTTATATACTTTGTAGTGCAACATTGTGTGCGTGTGTGTGTTTGTGTGTGTTTGTCCTGAGGTGAGACCTGAGACAGATGTGTTTCCAAATATAAGTTAATACGACACACAACAGTTTGTCTTTGCATATTTCATTAAGTCTCAGTCAGTTTCAGTATTTTTTAAATGAGGAAAAAAATAAAACACATTCAAAAATGCTCACCGACAGTGATAATAACAATAATTATGATAGGTTTGTGAATTTTAGGATGAAATTTGGAGGACTGAGTGAGATTTTAAGGGGCGACTGAAGCTATACACCACACACTTCTGTGTTTCTGTTTGCAGTGACTTTCAGCTGCAGATGTCTGCACACATGGCAACAAGCCAACGTCTTTTTTCTGAGGTGGTAATGTTACCTCTGGTCCCATAAAGCTACCGGACCTTAAACACTTGGGAACTACTACAGCTGGATTCCAGAATGTGTGAGTTGGTTTACAAACAAACTATGATTTCAACAAGACCGTGATGGTTTGTTCACTGTGATTAGTCTGGGAAGAAGCTGGCTACCTCAACACATAAGGGTAATGTGCAGTTTAAAGTAACAGAGGCACAAGAAGGTCATACTTTTTCTTACAGGTCTGGTAATTCCAGATTAATTCTGAACAATTTCGGACCAAGAACCATGTAAAACTGCACTAAACGTGAGGAAAACGGAGTGACCATTTGGTAAAATTTGAATTAATTCCGAATGCTAAGCTCGGATATCTTGAGACTTTTGATCAGTGCACAACAGGTCAGCTGAACATGCAAACATCATGCAATATACAATCTCACATGTATGTTTGGGCGCCCAAAAGCTTACCTGAGGCTGTGTCCTGTTTGAATCCAATCTGTGGCATTTTGCTGCATGTCCGTCTCTCCCCCTTTCACGCTCAAGCTGTCCTGTCATATAAAGACAAAAAAGGCCAAAAGTAATGCGTCGTGATAAAATAACATTTACTTAGATTTAAAAGACGAAAGAAAAAAGTCTTGAATCGTGAAATTTGTCTCTGTGCAGGAAACTTTAGAGAAATTATTTGAAAATAAAGGACTTGCAAAAAAAGCATTGCCCACAAGCATAAACCAGTTATATCAAATATTTTTCAAATGATTAAACAGTTTGTGAAGCAGAGCATCAGCTGTCCTGCACCACTGCTGCTGTGTGTGTGGGTCTCCAATATAGCCACCAGAGGGAGTGATACTTCACCTGAGAGCCCTTTATTTATGAAAAAAGGCACAAATTCATCTTTTACTCCTTTTTCTTCACAACAGTAAAAATATGACCAGTGAATCTCTATACACACATATACACGTGCACAATCTGTATCTTTTTGTCAGTTTTTCTCCATATTTCTTGATCCCTTTGACAGCAGAAGGAATTATAGAGAGATGGCATCTATTCCACTATTATAAAATAAAATACATTATTCACCATTCCTTCTTTATCTTATTTCAGTGGCTTCATTCCCTGCCCTATGCTTTTCACATAACTCATAAATAATTTGTATGTCAATGGTGACCTCTGTAGGTTGTAGTTTGCACCTGCACTGCATGAAAACAACCTCGTACTGTGGGCACATACAAATAAAGTCCCTTTTAATGTCTACGTGTAACAGACTTGGGTGGAACTTTAGACTTCCTTATCCCAAAAAAATCACCCTCTTCAACTGACTTTCCTAAGTATTCATTTCAATTATAGTTTTTGTGTCAATGTTTAAAATGGAGTAGATGACATACTTTAAAATCTGTTGCTTCATCTTGGGATATTGAGACTCACACAAGCTCTGGGAGTCAGAACACAACCTAAATACAAATCACACTGGTGCTTCATATCCACCATCCTCCCAAAGTCTTTCTAAAAGCAAATGAAAGTAACCCAACTGAGCAGTAAAAGGCCTCCCAGCAACATCCAGGCAAAAACCACCACATGCTATATAAAAAGATCACCAGGATACTCTCAGGAAAATAAAGTTTCACTGGAATATGAGAAGAATTACTGAAAATGGCAGAACAGTTTCAGCTAAGGGATGATTTTGTGCAAACCTGAAGTGCCTGTAATTACTGGATGAATCCTGCTCTGAAGAGAAAAATACTGATTCTCTCACAGGGGAACATGAAGTAATCTCAGCTGCAGTTGAGGTGTAAATGGGCCACAAGGCAAGAAAATGATGTACACAACCAAGCTGAGTATGACTGCAGACGAAGAATTTAAAGTTTTGAAATGGCCTTGTCAAAGTCCAGACAGAAATCACATTAGAATGTGTTGAGGTTCTGAAACAAGAATTTCATGCCTATTGAGTTGAAGCAGTTCTGAATGAATGGTTTGGTCAAAATTAATCCCATCTGGTATTACTGCTTATATGTTTTTTCTGAATTGGATGCGAAAGAAAACAGACATTCTGTTGAATCTGCTAAACTTTTACAAATGTGGAATTTTGTTGAGGGCAGTGGTGTGTGTCTAAACTACAACTTCTGCTGCCGCAGAAGCTGAAAAGCAACACACAGCAGAACAATGATTTAAAAATGGTATCACTCTACTGCAGAAGAGAGTTGGGTCGATTTCCGGTTTTGCTGGTCTGGTGTACAAGCTCCAACTGGTTTGATTCATGATAAAATATCATGTTTGTTAACTTACTAATGGAGCAACTACTTTTGCACAGGTCGTGCAGTGGCTTAAAGCCCTGTTGTTTGCTTAACTTTCATCAGATGCTGTGTTGCTACTTATATCTGTTGCTCGCTTGGAGAGCACTGCAGGGGAACAGGACCTGCTGATTCATGAAGTCGAAATGTGAAATTATCATTGCGAAACCTACTTTTTTCACAACAAAAACCTAACCACAGTGTCAGCTGGCTGGAGGAAGATTGCCAAAAGAAGAAAATGCATGTTTTCTGATCTAAAAAGTAACATTACACTGTTATTCATTATTCACCGTTAACAGAGAGCTCAAGTGTTATGCAATGCTACATGATAGTCAGATAGTGGCTTTCTGTTGGAACATGGTGTCATTACGTTCCACTCAGGATAAACTGCTGGATCATGTGGGTCACTGGGAAAAATTTGGTAAACCAGTCCGATCTGGTGTTTGGTTTAATGTCAAACTAGTTTGTACATTTTCACACTTGCCCAACCTTACTGCAGATGTAGTAACAGTTGTTCATGCAGCTGAGACAGAATTGTAGAGTTCAGTTGTCAGAATGAATTACAGCACAGAATCCCTTAGAGCTGCCAAAATCAATATTTTTATATTATCAGATGACTGCATGTGTCGCTTATAGATGGATGGACCTACACAGAATTATGAACTGACCAGCTCCCCTCAGCTCTACACAGCTTTATGGCATCTTTCAGCTTATTGTATTGGAGACTGTGCTTTTCATTGCTCTCAGCAACCCTGTTTACAGCAGCAGGCAGCTGTATTAAAAACTCTGATGAACCCATTGAACACTACTTACACTAGACAGACAAAGTCATGGACTAGCTGGTAAACACAGTGGATCATTTAGCAGCCAGAAGGCCAGATATTTCCCTCAGGTGTTGGTGGAGAAAAGCAGAGCTAAAATTGGACGTACAGTGGATTCATCAGGAGGACAGAAACACGACTCCCAATGATGCCATGTCTGTTGGGTTGGTAAAAATCAGTGTTTCCTATCAGGTTCACCATGTCAATTTAAAGGGTAATAACATTACGGTGTAATGTTTACATCCTATTTCAGCTTCCACAAAGTCATTTACGGTAGGCCATAACAATGCTATTTAGACTGTTTCTCAAACTGAAAGTCAGAAACAGCCTAAACAACACTGTTAAAATCTACTAAGATTACAGTAGTGACACAAAGGGACTTGACTTGTTTCTACAATCACCAAATTCTCCAGAAAGCAACAGGTATATTAAATTCTTCTGGACATGGCAAATTTTCTCTGTAGCTGTCAGGGTGCCGTTACGTTTTACCTGCTTGTAACTGCTTTTAAAAATCTTTTAGCACCTCTGTGATTTGTCTTTTAAATTTTCTTTAAAAGTTCTTCATCAAATGATTTTATTTTTTTTCTTTTATAAATGATCAAACAATTAACTTTTTTCTATATATAGAACTCCTAAGTGTGTTTTTGTTTTTATTTCTGATTTTATTTAAAATCTCACCTATTGAACTCATGTATTTATGTGTCTATGTGCTAATGTATGTTTTATTATCAGTAGAACTCAAGCTGTTCAAACAAATTGGCCCTGGTGGTATTAATAAAGTTGTCACAGTCTGTCCACACACATCATTTGACATCTTGGTTAAAAAGTCACAGCGTCACCACAAAACAAAAAGAGAGTATGTTGTCAGGGAACATCACCGCCTGGTGTGGCAGCGGCACCCAGCAGGACCTCAGGGCCCCGCAGAGAGGGCCACAGTGGGCAGAATGTTCCACAGGAGGTGCAGTCCCCAGCCAAGACATTTACCAGGCGCTGCAGGACGACGGATGACAGAATCATGAATGATTTGAGCCATCTGGACAACAGCCTTTTTGAATTGTTCTGTTCAGGGAAAAGATGGAGCGGAGAGGCTAAAGAGGAGCTACTTCCCTCAGGCTATTTGAATCCTGAACAAGGACACTGCCAGGGCTCCTGACTCCTGACTCCACCTCTGATGTTGACAATTACCATGTCCATTTTCCCTGCATCTCTTAATTTTCATCATGTTTAATATTTCATACTTTATCTTATCATAATTTTATATACTGTATTTGTCTCTCTCACTTATGTAAAGCTCAGTATTGGAGATGGCAACAAAGCATTTCACTACACAATGCACAGATATGTTATTGGTTGCATAAAAGTTATTGGTTTGCTTATTAATTGTTTTAAGTGTCTTTGTTCATGCTCAGCATCAATGAAAGTGAGGATTTCCCTTAAATGATTTCCATAGTCTTGAATAAAGGTCTATGAATGGATGTTAAGTAAAATAAAAACTTGATCTTTGAAATAAGTAGCTACACCACACTATAACTGCGATTTGAGTATTTGCATAGATGCAGATATGCAATTACAACTGAAAGTTTTGTCTTAAAAAGTTTAAATTTAGGGTAAAATTATAGGAATATGGGATATGCAGAACGCCCCATCAAGAGTGCACAAAATTTTGTGTTATTGAATTATCAGTGACATATTAACATACAGGTGGCATTTCCATGTTGCAGTGGGTGGAGGTGAAGCTAATTTTAACTACTCTATGTTCGGTTATAAAGTTTAAAAATATCTTACAAAGCCCAGTCATTTACTAAATGGTCATATTTTTTTTAATTAAAGGAGTAAAAGTGAGTCAAAAGTGACAATTTCAAAAAATGTCTTCTCTCTAAAACAAACAGTGGAAAAATGCATCATTAGGCATTGATGTTACTATTGTGGGCGAAAATATACTATTCATGGACATAAGTTATATTAGGTGCTTATGAATGTTAAATTGTTGTCACTAGTGAAGATTTTAGTATTAGAATTGTGGTCATATGTTTTACATTTGCACAAAAAGTAGCAGCTACCAATAGTTTCTGGCAACAGAGTCAGCCAGTTTCATTTTTTATACAATAAACACAGATGTCAAGTGAACAACAAAAAGCTGCCAGTGGCCAGGATATATTTTGACAAAAGATAACCGGCGATAGTGCTCCGTCTGGTTGCAATTTGCGGAGCAGGAGCAAAAAAACTGTGAAATTGTGCGATTGTCTAAACCCTGCAAGTGTGCAAAGGTTGTGTCTGATTTGAGACAACACCACCCCAGCATAATGTGCACACCGTGTAAGTACATAGTGTATGCAGTGTACTACATGCAGTACGTGTACTAACTGAAGTATCTGATTGTCCTCTTCCACTGAGAATGTAATGACCAAACCAAACATTAACTCTAGAGAAGGCCTTTGGTGTTTTTACATTACCAAAAGGCCACTGTAGATTCTCAAACACACTTGGAAAGAGACTGGAAGGCTGTTCAGCTGGTTATAATCTGCAACCTCGCCACGAGACGGCGGTAATTCCTACACACTGGCTGTTAAAATCATTCACACGCATTGATTTGTAATCTGTATCTTATTAGTTGGCCTAATTTGGAAACTGAAAGTGATTGTTAAAGTGTAACAAAATCTTTTTTTTTTTTTTTTTTTCCAGATTCTTCCATCCAAACTGAGCTGAAACATAAAGCCTCCAGTTCCAAACACTCCTTCCCATATATCCTTTTGGCTATATCAAGCTCAAGGGATAAATCAAATGATCTTAGATTAAAGAAAATGAAGTTTATGAGGAAGATGAAAACACTGGAGGCAGTGGAGCTGTTTAATAACATCACTGTGTATCTGCTGTGCTCCTTTTCTGTCCCAAACCAAGCTGGAAATAACACCCACATCACACTTAAAGAGGCCTCTACCTTCTGTTGTGCTGCTGTGCCACTGAGACCCTCAGATCTCCCAGCAAATTATGCATTCCCCTAAATACATGTGACTGCGGCTATTAAAGCTAATGTGCTGGTTGTGCTTTTTTAAAATCCACATAACTAGAGGCTTAATTTAACTTGGCACGTATATGGTATTTAATGTTGCTGTTGAAAGCCAGCTCCTGTCATCTTTATAGACTACGAAGAGACAGTCTTTACTTGAGGCTGCTGAATGAAACAGAGACGAGATGAGGAGTGAACTGGAATTATAAAACTGTCAAATAAGATTAACCTTTGGTGCGCACGCAAATTACATTGTGTTAATGAATAAAAGCAAAAGAACTAATTCAATTAATGTATGATACACATGAGAGGCCGATTCACAACGAGTGATTAATCTGAACCAAGTGAATAACAGAACCGTTTATGATACAGTCAATGAACTTTATGGTCTAAAGAGTTAAAAATTGGTTTAAAAGGGGATTAAAAAAAACAGGCTGTCATTCAATTGATATGAAAAATCACTAATCCCTTAAAACGAATCATTACAGTAGAAGAATTTGCTTGTTTCTGTTTTAAATACTCTTGAGACACAGACATAGACGAGTAACTCTTGAGGACATTTATACAACAGAGATGCATATTTTAAGTATTCTTTATCGATCTGCACTATTAAAACCTAACACAGTTGCACATGGTCATTTTTTAAACTCACACCTGTGTTTTATTTCAGTGATATTTTAATTCTAATTCTAATTCTAACTTTGTCTGAAAATGCCCAGTATTGGAAATGAATAGTTCACTATTCCTCTGCATATTTAACCAAAGAAATCAAAGAGCTCTGGTTTATATTGAAAGACTTAAAGTCCCAGAGGAACATTTTGAATGCTCAGCTTCCTCACTTGAACTCATCATTGATGATTCTGCACATATCTCGCATTATGTTAAAGAGTAGAGAGGGGGAATTTGCCAGTGCTGTGTCACTCTCTTTCTGTCGTAATTATTAATTTTTGTAAGTTTTGTCACCGAGGTTTGCCTCAGCCCAACAGACGGCTTTGAACTCGTCACAGGAGGCTTTGTGTATAATCTACCTCACTGTGCTGCTGTCTTCGCCTGTCACTTCTGTCTAGCGACCGTGGCAATCAGAGTGGATGCCAATCGTATTTACCTGCATGCGAATGTCAAGGTGGAAGTAAAGGGGGGGAGGGGCTTTGAGAGCAGAGTCTGAACACCCAGACGCGACTCAAAGAGAAGCGGCACATTTCCAGAGCAGACGCCACACAGAGGATTGTACATCTGTCAGCTCTTCTGTGTACAACAGACGAGGAAAGCTGCTGTGAGATTTACACTCGCAGCTAAGTGCTCAGCAGTGACAGTATATATTTATTAACCTTGACATGTACAACAGAGGCATGCTGTGCATTTTCATTTCGCAGGAGCTTGGCCCTGTTTACACATTGAACATTACACCAGAGCTTCAGCATTATAGATTCTCTATTCCTTATAATCCAATATGACGAATACTTCGATGACTAACACTACTAATGACTAAAACCATGACCTTTCTTGATTCGTCTTCCTCTGAACCATTTTGGTCCTTAAATCAATGAAAATATCAGAGTCTATGTGACATTAGCTTCATTAGATGCTCAGACTTCAGTTGTGTCATCACATCACGCACAAGTGCTTTGGGTAATTAATGCATTAGTCATATTTTCATGTGCTAAATGATTTGCAATACTTGATGCAGAATTTTGGCCCAAGGACAACTGTGAGCTGTTTTTGTATCCTTGAATGAACTTTCAAACTGCTATCGAGTGAGAGCAGCAGATTACAGATCATCACACAGGGGCTGCAGATCTTTGCAGCACATCATGATTGTATCTCACAGTGATCCGCTCTAGCAGAAAACTGCTGTAATTGTGGTTCAATTCTCAAAGCTGTAATAAAGTTTTGATTTTGTCAAGTGAAAATGATGTGATTGGAAATGAAATGAAATGGAAAACTGGACAACTGATCATCTTTGTGAGAGTATTGTCTTTATCGTGTGAAATCTCAGCCTAGACTCATTTCGAGGTCATCAAATAGTGATTCTTTGCTGTCTGATGCTCCTGGCTTTTAGCTAACACCAATGTAAACCAGGGTGTCTACAGGTATCAGACACTTAAATGTAATGCTTTAAAAAAGCTTTTTAAAGGTGATTTTAAACCAAATAAAAAAACAAGAACAACAACAATTTCAACAAACAAATCATTTCTTATTCAAGCAATGCAAGGCAGTATAAAGTGACTAAATGAGGTCTTATGCAAAAGTAGGCTTTATATAGGAATATGTTTATGATTGCGAGTTAGGTTTTTTTTAAGTAAATGCAAGTATAAAGTAAAAATATTTTATTTAGTTAAGTGGTAGGTTTAAGGATTTGTAAAAAAAAGAAATCTGGACTTTCATGTAGAAGAGCTTGACTTGTATTGACAAAAATAAATTACAAGATGGATAAATTAAATCAGATAACATGTTCGAGTCAATGAAGACTTCACAAATCCCAATCTATGACCATATATAATGACTTTTAAATTCAGGCCTTAAGACATAGACTTTAAAACTGTTTAATGACCTGCAGATACCCTGTAAACCCATCCACAGCAATATTTGCTGAACAGAGCAACTGACGTATGAAGAGCGAGAAAGCCACAGAGGGAATAGGTTGCGGTGGTGGACATGTCAACCAGTGTTTTCACCCAGGAGACCGCCATCCTGTCTTGTGAAACCAAAAGTCAACGCTTACGTGTTTCAACGTAACAATACGTAAGTTGTAGTTTATCTGCTTATTATACAGTTCGATCAAATCTAATGAACTATTTGGATGAGTTTTTCTTTTGAATACTACTTATTCTCAGAGGACAAAATGTACATGCTTATGTTGACATTTGTTCCTGATCTTTGTATAGGAATGACAGCTATATAATGAGTGTTTTATCATATGATTTCTATATGTTGATGTGGCGGCAATGTAAAGACTGCCTGGATTATGATCAGAGAACATTTCTTTCAGGTAATGAAACACTATATTCATGTTCTGCATTGGTGTCTGAAGGTCAGTGGGGAGGATGGTGGCGTACAAAGAGTGGCTTCCCTTAAATGTATTTGCTGTTTCAGATTAGCTGCATATAAACCAAAATTCTAGAAAACAGTGCTGGATATCAATATATGCTGAAAGACTTTGAAGCAATATTAAAAAAAAAAAAAAGTGTGTGTAAAGGGGTGAAAAGCAGCAGTGCAGAAAAGCAAAAGCTTCAATCAAAACTACTACAGGCAAACAAAATTCAGTGGAAACACAAAGAAAAAGTGAAATTACATTTTACTGTAAGTGAGGTGCCAACAGCAGGAAGTAAAATGGAACAAATACGAGAAAAAGATGCACAAACCAAAGACGCTCTCGATAAAGAAAAAGTCCAAAGTTAGGATGTGACTGTGGGAAAATAAGGATGAACTCAACAGAGAAGAATGGGAAACTACTGACAAAAAATGCTGAATGAAGTAAGAAAGAGAGAGAGATGAATGGTTGGAGGAAAGAAGAGAAGAGCTGAAGAAGTTTCTTGATGACCTCAAGACTTCAAAAATCTCTGCAAGCGAACAAGTGAACTAGAGAGACAGATGAAAGGAGAGAGGGATGAAAAGAATAATAAAACAGAGCTGAAATGGGGAGCTAAAGAAGGCGTCTGAGCAAATGGAGGAGATGGAGGGAGAGGCTGAAAGACGAGAGAGGGAGGAAATGAGGGAGATCTGTGAAGGAGAGGCCAGAGATGAGGAAGAAAGAAAGCCTGATGAAGGCGATTCCCCACATCATGGTCTCAAAGACAGATGCAGAAAAACTTTGAAAGACAGGTGGAGGAGAGGGACACAAGAAAAGTTGGAGATCTGTTAATGTGTCTCTGTGCTGGAGGAGGTCGAACTGAAACTGCTGACAAGAAACAGAAACAACAAGCAGACGTGAGGAGGAGTGAAAATCAAAGAAGAACGGGTCAATAATGTTTTAATGTGACAGTAATCACAAGTGAAAAACTGATTTGTTATATATATATATGATTTGATTTGAATATGATTTCCACACTACTAACTACTCCTCCGAGACAGGTTTGTGATTTTGTGTGAATTCATGTA
Source organism: Plectropomus leopardus (assembly GCF_008729295.1). Lineage (NCBI taxonomy): Eukaryota > Metazoa > Chordata > Actinopteri > Perciformes > Serranidae > Plectropomus > Plectropomus leopardus. Next base: position 26,889,656 of record NC_056471.1, read on the forward strand.
AAAGCAGCAGTTCTCCTGTTTTAACCCTTTAAAATCTGGTTTGACAGCACTCTTCTTGTGCTGCCTAAGTTCAGACGCCTTTCACAAGCTATTTAACCTTTTGAAATGTTAGCAAATTGATTTGATTTCTCTCAAAAACATAGGGAAAAAAGCAAAGACCAACTTAGCAAGAAATGTCCCACAAATTACAAGGAATTTGTCAAAGGTGATGGAGAGAGTGACCTGAAAATGAACTGAAAAATAGTTTAAAAAAGGGTGACAAAAAACTATGGAAAAATGTCCAGAAAACTTTATGATCATTTTAATTATATGTTTAAAAACATGTGAGAGAAAAAAAACAAGACATATATTTTTTATATTTTCTGCACTTTTTGGAGGGTTAGTTTGTTATTTATTAATCTTTAGGTAATTTCCTTATAACATTTTACCAATATCTTGATATGTTTTGGGCCATGTATTGTTGCTCAGTGTCGTCTTCCCGTGTTTTTGAAAGAAATCAAACCAGTTTGCTCAGGTTTGAAAAGATTAAGAGAAATTTAAAATTGTGGTTTTAAGCAGCAATTTTTTCAAATTGAACTGAGGAGAGCAATTGTAAAACCTTCAAATATGTATTCCTTTTGATGCGTTTGTACATCCCCAGACAGAAGAATTTATATTATGTGTGTCTAAGGATGAAAGTCAATAAAATTTGACAAGTTTGGATGAAACAGAGGGAGAGCTTGTTTGAAAAAGGAGTGGTGGCGATTGAGTATTCCTCTGAGCACAAAGAGGTGGAACTAGATGGACAGTGTTATCAGGATTTATAAGTGCAACTGATTGGATGGTAAAGACGCACTGAATAATTCATTTTATTGGTGACAACCGTGTCAAAAATGTATAAACTGATAGTTAAGGAGCTGTATGCGACATTCAGAGCAGTAATATAGCAGCAAACAACAGTGTACCTTGTAAATATATAGTAGCATAATTGCATCCTAAATAGAGAATTAAGTCACGCTACATCTCTGTGCGGTTGTAATTGAGCTTCTCTGTTGTGTGTTACGGTCCAGCTGCATGTGCATGTTAGTGTATGTGATTTCATGAGTCAGTGTCCCCATGGTTTGCCTCTTTGCCGCCACGGCAGTTATCTCTGATATCAGCATGGTATGGAAGCTAAAGCATAGCATCCCCTCTCCAATTCCTGAAACAGTGCTGAGAAAACACTGCCTAACTTGGTTAGTTCTTTGCCACCTAAAAAATGGCCAGCCTAAATCAATATGAGTTTAGGTTTACACTATATTTAGAATATTTTCAGAGCTTTACCTTGCCTTCAGACAGAAATATCAGATGGTGAATTGAAGCCATTATCTCAAAGCCGCCAGATTGCACTGACAAGAACAGTAATTTTTCTTCACAGAACACTGGAGTTTTTAATCTACTGCTGCCCTAATGTATAGCTGGAGAATATTCAATATATAGCACACACTTAAACTGATATTGATATTTTCAGATGGCGTGAATACATTTTGCTGTTTCACCCATCTAAAGCAGCACCTTACTTTAGCAGCAGAAATGTAATAGGTCCGACCACCATGTTAAACTAATTATCTTTAAATGTTAGTTATGTCAGAAAATGACATCAGAAATAAATAAGTTTGCCAATTTCACATATCTTTGAAATTGAAATCAACTGCCTGTAACTATATAAAGTTTATAGATACTGCTTTACTGCAAAGTTAGTCGCTATTGGCCAGTTTTTGAGGAGTGAAGCTTCTTGCTGCCCAGGGCAGAATGGTGTATGAATGAAGAAGAGGAGCCTTTTTCGTCCTCCACTGTGCTGTTTCAGAGTAAATGTGAACATATTCGTCTTTGCCACTGAGGGCCAAAGAGCCTCTGTACAATCATGAGAGAAGAAAATGAGGTGGAAGCCAAACAAAAGTAGATTTATGGACCAAATAAACTTAATTTCATGGTAGTAACTATGACCAAAAAAAAAGTCTTAAAGAAGTCTTAACATTAATACCAACTAGTGTCTATGTGTCCACAAGGTCAGAGGAGCTGCTTTCTGTCTCATCACAAATTGATGACAATTAAAACTTAATTTTATTTTAGCTATAAAAAGAAATTAGATTCAATGTGTTCACAGATATTGTTAATTAAGATTAGACAAAGCCCAATTTATGTATAAAGACTTACGGCCTCTTTAATGCAAGCACAAATTACAATTTGCAGAAGTCATGAATAATACTGAAATGATTTATCATCATCTTAAACACAAAAAAGCTTCAATTTACATCCAAATTATGTGTGAATTTCCTTTAGCATCTACTAGTGCTGGCCGTGTGTTCTTCACAGACACTTATTAAATCTAAACTTTTAAAATTACTATAAACATTCTCCTAAAAGCACAATGAGAATGCTAATGAACTGATGTGGCCAGTACCGAGGCTGTTGGTACACATAGCCTGCACTGCTCAGAAACCTGAGCACTGGCTTTAAACACTAGATGGCAGCAATGTATCAACGTAGTCTCGCAGGATATCTAAGTGGATCACTCTGATGTTCACACTAATGAGACTGAAATTCTCTTTCCCATCAGCCAGAGCCAAGCACACAGGTGCGTTCCAGTTCATATTTTACTGGGTAGGAAATAGCCGAGTCCTACAGGATATGTATTGCTGAAATATTCACAGAGAAAAAGAGAAATGGACCGCTGCTTTGCTTTTGCTCTCAACGCTTTTATTGATCGCCTATTGGTTTCTTTAATCAATAGGCCCAACATTTCCTCTGTGACCAGAGAACAGAATGGGAGGTTACTCCCTGGCACTAACACTGACCCCCCTGCTGATCTGGAACAGATTGAATTAGAAACTCCATCAGTCGGAAGCTCGACCACTTCCTGAGCACCATGCTGTGACACTGGATTGGATCTCCCTCAAAGGAAATCATCTCCCAAAGTCTGTATTAACACCATCTTGCCCCCCTGCCAAGTCAGACCAACCTGTTCTACTTGTCCCTTGCCAGGGTTACAACTGGCACAGACGGCAGCCGGCACCTTTAAATGCGGGCCAGGGCGCAATTCTCCAAAGGTGGGCTTCTGATTAATTGAGCCTGAGGATATGCGGCCTAGCCACTGACAGATACTAAGTGCAGGTGCCATGTTGAGGGGAAGAGCTCTCCATCTTGCCCCTGGTGACTCATTCAGTGCTGCGGATTAGAGTGGGAACTCACCGGGAGCTCCACCACAAAGAGCTTTGTGGACCAGATGCACAACATTTGAACACTGTACAGGGACTCGTCCTCTTGTGATCGATATCTCGTCTTGTTTGACACCTCTTCAAAGATTCAATTTACAATTCCTTTAATCAACAACTGATTCCTATTGGCTAATCATTGTCCATACACTCAATTACATACTGCTTTTCTCATTCAGTGAAGACCACTGAGAAATGAAATAGGTTGCTACCACCGAAATGGTCTACTAGCTCTGCAGTCAATTTCAATCTTCTGTCTACAAACTGGCCATTTCATTCTGTAAACAAGCCATACCTTTGCCTCTTTGTCAGTAGTAGAAGTATTCAGACCCTTACGTAAGTCTAAGTACTAATACCATCCTGTGAAAACACTCTATTACAAGTAGAGGTCCTGCATTAAAGGTACTTTAGTGAAAGCAGGAAAATATACTTCAAGTATGAAAAATGAAATTATACGATGCAGAAAAATCTTCAAAAATACAAAAAGAATGTGCATGTACCCACGCGCACACACACACACAAAAAACAAAAAAAGAAAAATCATGAAAAAAAAACGGGGAAAAATACCTCAAACTTCAAAATCAACAGAGGGAAAAAAAACACCCCCCTAACAAAAAATAAATAGATTAAGAAGAGGAAAAAAACATTCACAAAAATCATAATTCTAACCAAGATTGAAAAAATCTTAAAACTTAAAAAAAGTAAAATATTTCCCCCTGAAATGCAGTAGAGTCAAGTATAAAGTAGCATGAAAATAGAAAACTCAAGTAAAGTAAAAGTACCTCAAATTCATGCTTAAGCACAGGATGATGTTTGATGTGATAGCAGGAGGCTTGCAGCCAGACACTGCAAATGTGAGATGTAATCATTATTATTATGTAAGCATGCACTTTACATAAACACACCTACAATTTCTCAAGCAGATCTAAGCATCTGCACACACAAATGATACACATACACAGAGGGCATGTTCATTGTGTGCAAATAAAGACGCTAACTACCGCAGTAAGACTATATGCAGACAGTTAGGCAGAGCTCCTCTCCCTGGAGACAGACACAGCCTCTCTGTAGTGCTGCAGAAATGATCTCTAACTGCCTTCTGTTGTAAATATGCTCATGTTTATAGCATTCTAACAGCAACTGGCATGCAAAATGAAGTACCTGGAGTGTGGGCGTCTGCATATTTGTGCGTGTGTGTGTGTGTGTGTGTGTGTGTGTGTGTTAGTGAGTGCATCTAGTGTGGATTGTGCGCTGGCATTTACAGCTGTGCCTGGATATCATGAGAATACATCGGTCTCTGTAGCTCAGGCAGCTGAAGCAGCTGAACCAGTCACTTATGATTATACTTATCACACCCTTCTGAGAGCACAGGAAGCTGGAGAGAGAAGAGTGGGAAGAGAGAGAAAGAGGGGAAGGAGAGAGAGACGAGGGGGAAAAGGTGGGAAGGAGAAACGAGGGTGGGGAGGGCGGAAGAGAGCATGTGTGTGGTTAAGTGAGTTGTAAAATTTTACAGCTAAAATGGGATTTCTCTTCACGACGAGCCGCACTTGAAACGATATGAGCCTTACAGAAAAGATAAGGCAAATATTTAATAGTGTAGCCAACAGAATAAAAAAGTGCGGCTGCTCCAAGTGAACCTGCATGCCTTACAGGACACACATTCAAACTGATGAAGCTTTAAGTAGTACAGAGTTATTACAGCAAAGAGGTCTGGACTGCTGCCTTTTAGTGCACATGCTCGCCTCAGGATAAGTTTATGCAAAAGCGTAGTAAGATTATTATTTTTTGCTAAATCTACGTTTATTCTTCTGTAGGTGATGCTGAGGTCTCGGTCTTCCCCTGGGCATTTTTTCCCATCTCTGCAGCTTCTTGCCATTTTTAAATAATTCTACAGATTAATTCATTTTAGAGAGATATCTTGGCAGCAGACAACTATCCTCTATGTGGTCTTCATTATACATGAGGATTTTCATCTGAAAAATATGGAGGAAGCAAACGTGTGGGCGAGGAGACCAGGGATTTAAGAATACCCATGAAGATCACAGTGTTACCCTTTTATCGTCCAACCTTTCCTATTATCTTTAACCTAGCAAAACTTTTATCTCATTAAAGCTTTCTTTGATTTTTCAAAGAACTTGACACATTAATTGCCCTCTCATTGTACCTCTTTAGCAGCCCAATCTCTGTGATCCTTAACAGAGATAGAAACAACGTGATTTAAAAATAAATAGGCTAGCAAAAAGCATTTGCTAAGATTTTTTTCCAAGAAAATTAAACCAGCCAGTTCATGCATTCATTTTTAAGTGATTAACAGCTTTCATAGTCATACATTTTAGATTTAATTAATCTGTCTTTTTTTTCCCCGAGTCCATGGCTGCAGGTCGTTTTACATCATACAAGACTTAAACGACCAGTGGTGGCTCATATGCTACAGTACATTATATTTCAATTAGTAAAACATGCTATAATCTGTGAGTGGTTTCTATTCATCTTATCTACAGGTGGCGGTAGTGCACTGAGATACACCACAATGTGTAAGGTTTGATACAGTTCACATTTAAACCGGTATCGATACTTTACTCTCCAGTAATAACAAAAGTTGTAATTTTAGTTATGATACTAAATCTAAACTTTCAGTTCCTGCACGGGCAAAAATGAAGGGAAAGTCAACTGGAAGTTGAGTCACGAATAATATAAAAAAAGCACAAAATGGAAGTACTCAACTCAAGTACAAGTACCTCAAACTGTACTTGTGGTACAATACTTGAGAAAACGTGCTTGGTTAATTTCCATCCCTGTCTGATTATTTAAATGAAATGGGAAATGATTTATGCACGTGGTGTATGTAAAGGCCCATTGAAAGAGTGTACGAGATGTTTTGTGCTGCTTGTAAAATGCACATTCCTTCACAATACGTGTGAAATCTGTAATTTGCCGTCGTCTGTGAATTAGCCATTTAGAAACGCAGAGAATTCATTTCTACCACTGAAAAGTCAGTATTATGATGACGATGTATTCGATATTTTTGTCCATTTTTGTGTTCTTTGCAGCTGCAATTATCTGTTTCCCCTGAGGATGAATATAGTTCATCGTACATGTAAGGCTCTTGTTTATGGAAAGTGACTCACTGCTCTGTGTCAACAACTGTGTTGTTGTATTCTGGGATCTAACAATGCTAATGACATTGTTATCAACTCTGTTGATGGCTCTGCATCTTGTTTGCTGAGCACTCGGATGAATTGTTGCTCCAAATTCACAAGCTGCTCCCAAGTCAGAGGATTAGATCAAATGAAGCAAGAGTCAGCTGTAAACATTTCATTTTACTCAAAGTAAAATGAAGAGGTGATCATTTATAGATGAAAATCATTAACGGGACAGAAATGTAGCGGAAAACATCAAGTTATAAGCTTCTGTTTTTGAAAATAACTTGAATTATTTATCAAAGCTCGTGTTGCCAGTTTTAGACACAAGGCAACATGCAAAAATAAGCAGTATCACAGATACAGTACTGTATGTTGCAAATAAATTCATGTAATGCAAATAGTTTTCTTTGAGCACATGCAAATGGAGATTCGCAGGGAAAACAGATATGCAGCTGTGTTTAATAATACATGCTTTATTTCAGGCATTTATTTTGTCTTTTTTTTACTACATTATATTCAGTGGCTTTCTATGTGGATGGGCACCATTTCTCGGGTTTCCCTCTTCCTATGTCTGTCTTATATCAGTGTGGGCTGGCTGAGTTTTGCGGGAGAGCTTAACTCTTATCAGCTCTTCATTATATATCATATCATAACTCTCTGCCATGAATCGCCAACAATGGGAGAGCTGTTCATGAGATTTTTCCAAATGGAAACTTCAATTCCCATCTAATGCTATAATGCTTATCTTCCAGTGCGAAAAACAGATTCATTCAGTTTCCATTGCAAACTGATTTACCATGTTCAATTCACACTCTGCGATAAGTGGAGATACAATGGTAGCTATTCAGCTCCGACACTGTGTCAGGATGTCGAGACTCCCTAGTAACAGTTTCTCTGACAGGAGAAAAGAGATGGCCTTGGACTGCACTCATTTGGATCGCAATCGTATGTACTTGAATATGTGAAACATTTCTACTAATATGTCAACAACAACAGTGTATTTTATCTTGCAGAAGCCACATTTCAGAAACAGGAAAGACTGTAGCTTTTGTGGTTCCTCTGCAAAATCATCTTACACCTGCTGGTCTATTTCTCCTCCAACACTCCGCTATGTGCTGACACAGCTTCAAGCACAACAGGACCCCACATATTTGCAGTGAAACACATACTCTGTTCAATGATTTAAGTAATCTATAACTTCTTTCCACCTCTAGGAACAACCTAGAAATGCAACATCATCGACAGCCCCTACCACCACATGCAGTAATTGATATCTTGTGTATCATTACTAGCTGTGGGAACAAGGCTTTTTAAGCTCTGTAGCTGTCTTCATGATGACAAAATCTTGCCTGTAGCATTCTCATTACCTGGCAGTTGAAAATGCATCAAAAAAGAAATGGGAGCATGGGCGGAAGGGTAACTGTCTTGAATTCACAATTGGTGCACAGGCCAGAATGAGAGACCTAAATGTCAGTTATCTCAGTCTCTTCACTGCTTAATATTATGATTACACACAGAACTACTAATTTGCAACAGCAAATATGTTTTCACAGAGGCTACTCAGATTTGATCGACATAAAAAGGAAAATGGTTTTAATTAAAATGTGAGAAGTAACAAAATGTTTATCCGGAAAATATGGTATGTGATTTGTTTTCCCTATAATATCTGCTTGTGACAACTAAAACACGATTAACGTTTTTGAAGAGATTATTGGCACTCACAGCACTTTGTTAAAGATGCAGAAAAATTCTTCATTTGACAGTAAAGCAAGAATCTCTGTCTGCCTGTCTGTCTGTCTGCCTGTCTGCATGTCTGTCTGTCTGTCTATCTGCCTGTCTGTCTGTCTGCCTGCCTGTCTATCTGCCTGCCTGCCTGCCTGCCTGTCTGTCTGTCTGCCTGCCTGCCTGTCTGTCTGTCTGCCTGCCTGTCTGCCTGCCTGTCTGTCTGTCTGTCTGCCTGTCTGTCTGTCTGCCTGCCTGTCTGCCTGCCTGTCTGTCTGTCTGTCTGCCTGTCTGTCTGTCTGCCTGCCTGTCTGCCTGCCTGCTGTCTGTCTGTCTGTCTGTCTGTCTGTCTGCCTGTCTGTCCGTCCTTCGCACAATTTAAGAACCATTCATCAAATCTACTTCACACTTGATGCTTGCATTACTGGGACCCAAAGACGCTCAGTGTCAACAGCCCTCTGTGAGATCGTGGGGACGGGGCTTAAAGGCTCTGCAGGCTGGGTTCACTTTTGCCCCTGGATGCTGAATCAGGCCCCCAGGAATGCAGCTCTCCGCCTCCAATTTTTCCCAGTAGGGACTTCCATCAATGATGCAACCCCTGCTGCCCAAAATGCCTCGTCCCCATAGACCATTGCAAAAGAGATGACTGCAAACCTTAAACTTCAAACAAGGTCGATTATGAATTGTCCTATTGTTAATTTTTGATCCACTCTACTGTTCATAATTAGTGGGCAGCATATTGCAAGATCAACCCAAAAGCTGGGAACCTTTTTTTGGCACAAAGTGCCAGGTATCTAGTAATTATTACACCCCTATGTGCTGGATTTTCTAACATTACAGCTGAATCCTCTTCACTTCCCTGGAGTCAATGAGCACATTCAGATCGCTTACAGGAAAAGTGCCATTCTGCCATTGTAACTCAAATTGAAATTGCCATATTAATTTATACCACTTACTGCTGGCAAAATACCGCCACTAATTAAATCCATGCTATTCTACTTTACTCTTTCTCGAATCTGTTTATAGATATTACACAAGTATTGTAAACATTGAGCAAGAGCATATCTGAGATGACAGAATAAACAGCTCTCCGACTGACATACAAGGCATTTCACAAGAACATGAACTGAGGCGATTCTTTAACTCGTACCCTAATCTCCTGTATCCACATGCCCCTCCCACCCTTATTCAAAATCCTTCCTGCTATTTACAGACTTCAATACATTTTATAACAATAAATAAAAAAAGAAAAAAAAATCATGAATAAATATAATATATAATAGAATTTATATAATTAATACTACTACTACAAATAATAATAACAATAAAAATACTACTGTTACTACTACTACTTCAAAGAAAAATAATAATTACAATGATTTTAAAATGAAGGGGTGGGGGGTGGGGGTGCTCCTCTATTTAATAACTGCAGCAGTTATTACACCTGTTAAAAAAAAACACCTCTGCTAACTGCATTTCACCAGTGTTTCTGACTGCCAGCAGCCATGAGTGTTTTTCAGGGGCGGAGAGAGCGAGGGAGTCTTTCCCTTTCACCTTTTCTCTGACTCAGGATGTTGGTATTGGCAGTGCTAGAAGAAGTACTCAGAACTTTTGTTTCTTATTTTGTATGCAGTTCTTGAGAAAGCTGCATGCAGCAATACCACGAGCCGAGCAACATGAGGCAAGATATGTCACCAAATCACAGTATTTCACCAATCTAACCTTAGCAAAAGAATAATCCTTACCACACACGGAAACGTGGGACACAAACCAAAGTGTCCACAGTTGGCTTGCAAGCTCACCATCCATCACCGTATGACTGTGAGGTATAAGAACATAGCACTGAATTAAGTAGTAAATAGAATAGATTATAACTCTTCTGATCTTCATACATTAGACAAAAAATTGCACTTCTGTAGGATATTCACACCATCTGAATCAAAGTACAGTTTAGAGTCAATTCACTCAGCAGATATCAAATAATTGCTTCTTAAAATGTACAGAATTCATCAACAACAATAATATAAGACAAATATTTCTACTTAGACCAACCAATTTTTTTCACCATCACAACAGAGCATTTTTAGTGCACTGCATTAGGCTTTGTCAATAAACAGAATCCTTCAAGGCACCATCACAACTACTGGCAGCCATTTAATACGTCATTTCACTGCCTTAATGTCCTTTTCGAAATGCATTAAAAAATAATCCAACAGGACAAGTGACCCAGTCATTACGGCTCTCTGCAGATGCCATATTGTATTCATAGTATGACAAATTTGTTCATGGACATCCCACTAATCTTACTAATTGCACTTTTTCGGATGATTATTCTGAATTCTGACATTTCTTTACATAATCTTAGAACAAGGGTGCAAAACAATACAAATCAGTAAATATTTACATGCATCACAAAGAGCTTTCCTTACTGCACGAGTGTTTCAATGGCCTGAGAAGTGTAATCATATTGAGTACCTTCGATGCTGAATATAAGAGTCAGCAGCTGAATTTTTTAAGATAAAATCACTCATGTCCCAGTTACACTTTATCACTTCCCTGTTACTCCTCATGGGAACTTGATAAAAGTGAGTTATGACTCAAACACAAAACTTGAGAGATATATCGTATGCATTATTTATCTCTGTGTACACGTAGTGTATGAAATAGTACTAGACGTGATGTTTCTTTAAGATCTCTATCCAAAGTTCTGGTTCGATAACAAGTATTCTTTGTGGGTGGTTTTTATTTTAGAAACATTTGACAGATGAGTTAATGTCAGACTCTAACCCTTCCTCATCAGCCAAAACTCACCTAGCTTATTTTTTCAAACATCTTTTCATGCAGGAGTCAGATAGGTGTGAATGCATAATGTCTCTCCTCTGAACATTACGATCACATACATCTTCTGATCTCTGTTTGGGGATTTTTGCCAGAGATGATTAGGAAAGTCTGTGTTACAGTATGAAAAGAACTGAAAACAAAAGAAAGACAGATTTGAGTGAAATCTGCTGTTATCACAACAGCCATATGGAAATCTGATGAGGTACTCAAACATGAATGTTTTTATGTCTTTCCAGCAGCCTCTATGGTATGTTTAGTGTTGGGATAACACGGTTCATCTGTTATGCCATTCAACCGCTGAACTACAGTATGTTTATTATATGTGTACTGCTGCCTTTCTGCAATGAGATCTCACGCTTTTTCTGGTAACTGCAGTATATTGTACAACAGCTGAGAAAAAAGTAAACATTATAATCAGGGCTTGAAATTTACAGATACCCGGTTGCCATTGGCAATCATTCTGAGAAAATTGGCAACCAGTTCTTGGTGTTGCTTTATATCTTATCATTAAGTATACTTAAAATCTACTTATATGTACTTTTGTGAGGTTGTTGCAACTTAAAAATAACAAGTTTAATTAAATCATTCATTTTAATTTTTCTCAACTCCAGTGTACTACGTGTGCTGTGCTAAAGATGAATGCCGGGAAGAAGAACTTGAAATCTAATTGTATTGATTACAATTTTTAACATGTGAGAGAATTCTTGTTTTGGTTTTTTTATTATTATTATTATTATTAATATTTTTATATTTCCATTTTTTTCTTTTTCTCTCTCTTTTTTTCGATATTAAGATAGTGATTATATGCTATTTGTGTTATATGACTGCAAAAAGCGGCATTTCACAATATGACAAAACTGACGAAAAATATTGTGGGGAAAAAAGTTTGGTGTGCTACATTTCTGTATTCTTCTGGCTGAAAACTACTAAATCATATCTGTATTTTCTTAAACATGTTAATAAAACAGAACACATACATCTCCTTACTTTATCATTGGCAAAACTCCCTTTGTGATGATCATTTGTCAATTGGCATATTTTGGTTGCAACAACCTCACAAGATTAGATTAGAAGTAAATGCAGCTACATTTTGATCAAACTTAACAATTAGATACAAAGTAAACATAAATTGATTAATAGTTATATGTACCATTCTCTTTCCTTTCCTTTTTCAAGGCAATCGGTTTCCAAGATTATTTTTTACAGTGTAAATTACTCAAAATATAAGGCAATGAAAACCACTTTTAAAAGGAAGTGTTGAGCCCTGAATATATTAAGGTGATTCAGGATCACTGCGCAGTCTCAGAAACAGATGCACACATTCGCAGATAATAGGGTGAAGATTGTTCACACTGCAAGTCTGGTTTGTAATGCATCAATAACACTGTGTGCGTCCTTCAGTCAAACGGGGCATTTACAATGTGGTCGACCTGGAGTGACACTTCTGTCTCCAGCTCCTTAATTTAGCCGACGTATCGTCTCAACAACAGGGATTTCTCCAGTTATTTCCCTGCTCCCATAACTTGCAGAACCATGGGTAATGAAGGCACTGCCAGCTGCAAATTCATTCATAGATCATCTGGTGATTTTATTAATGCATGAAGACTTGCTGGGTAGACCCGCACCTCGCCCCCGCCCCCCAGGAGAGCATGATTAATGGTGTTCCCCCCAAACTGCATCAGTTAGCCAGTGCTATCTGGTATTTGTCTTTACAAGATCGTATCGACTTTTGGGAGATCATGCAGAAAATGAACTGTCATGTGCGCAGGAGCTTGCTGAACGAAGGGTGGTAATACCTTCGTTCTGCGGGCAAATAGAAACAAGCCTCAGCATGGAAACAGACACCACACAGGAGCTGTGCAGATGATGGTGCGCAGACACCTCCCTGGTCTCTTTCTAAGAAGAGAAATCTTGTTCTGCCCTTATTAAGTACAGCTCCCCGCCTTTTTTATGGAAATGGGCTTTAACAGAGGTCTCGGCGAGGATATTACAACATATCAAGCTGTTCCACTGTTTGGTTACACCACATAATGGCATCATTGTTTCTTCCTTTGCATGCAGATGGAGAATTTACCGCCGAATGCTGACAGCAGGCTTTGTACTCTGTAAATGGCTACTTATGGTCAGATTAACATCGAAAACCAAACTTCTAACACCCTTTGATTTTAAGGAGGTTTTTTTCTCCCCCCTGCTTTAAGGCTTTTACACATTTGCACGGACTTCAGAAAAAGCTTTATAACTACATATTACAAGCTCCACTTTACATAATGATATGTTTGTTGTTTATATGCACTTATCTTCAAAGAAATTGTAACTCCTCTTATAACTGTCACATTTTTAAATTCAATAAAGAGGGAAACTTTGATCTTGAAAATCCAATATGACAATGAATTTCATGGAAATCACAAATATAATCAAAGCAGAACCTTCTTATTTGCAAACTTGGGCATGAGGCGCATTTTAACTTGTGGCTTAATATCTCAAAAGCTTTATCCAGGCCAAATACAGACATTTAGGATTTCCAAAAAAGAGAATATCAGCACATCTACTACGTTTATTTTAATCTTTCTGCAGTGTGCTCATCCTTAACCCTTTGAAACCTGGAGCGACATCACTTTTCTTCTGCTGCTTTCAGATGCCTTTTACAAGTTTTTAAACCATTGAACCCTGAGTACATTGGTGCGATTCCTTTCCACAACTTGGGAAAAAAGGCAATTAGCAACTTGGTAAGAAACTTTCCAGAAACTGCAACAAATGAGTAGATTCAGATAGAATTTTTAAAAAGCTAAGGAAAAAGTCTAGGGAAAAAGAAAACTAGGGGGAAAAAAAAATCTAATTTCATAATTACAATTGCATTCATTACAATTTAAACAACTTTTTCCATGTCATTATGTTTGTTTTACATTCTTTTTTTCTTTTTCTGTTTGTCTGTTTTTAAATAATTTTCAGGAAACTTTCTTGTAGCTTTTTCTAGTTTAATTTTTGGGACATTTCTCCTTTCATTGGTCATTTTTTTCGAACATGTAAAAAAAAAAAAAAAAAGTAAAAAGAGATGATCAGACAAACAAGTGGACAGACAGAAAAACCGCAATATCTGATCATGACAAACGTAAAGCTAAAGAAATTGTCAAACACTTGATGGCTTGATGACATATTTGAAAAGGAGTAAGAAGTTCAAACTTATTTAATCACCTTCCCCATAAATCACCGAATTATAATTAACCAGCCTCCTCGCTGATTTAAACCTATCCTCTAATAAACCAAAAATTAAATATCTAAAAGTTTACATTATTATTTACAGAACAAAGAGGAAGATAAATGAGGAAATAAACAAATATTTAGGAACCAAATATATAAATCGTTACCCTTGTAAAACACCTGGTGATTGTCTAACCCTCTCTTCATCCCTGTACGTCATGAAAATCATGTTTTTATACCTTATTTCAAACTGGTTTATTCTTGGACATTGTTTCAGCTATTTTCTGATTTCTGTTTTTGACAGAAAAACCAGACCAAATTGCCCAGGTTTCAAAGGCTTAGACGCACTTCTACAATGATTCACCCAACCGGTAGCCATTTTTCTGAAGTTTTCACCCATCAAAAATCTGTTGAAAGTGTTGTGAGTGAGTTTTTTCTCACCTTCTTTGTAATTCAGAGTCAAATCTCAAAATCTGGAGTCACTGACAGGTAGCAGAAGTCATCCACCAGCCATTTTGGGGCAATCTGAAAGAAAGAGATTGCATCAACCAGGCTGATAATGCAAGTTAAGCCTGGGGCTGATTTTCTGACAGACCCGAGCTGAGGCCGTAAGGGAGATCAGCAACCAACAACCAGTGGAGGGAGGGGAGAAAGGAAGGCAGCCCTCTTATTGAAGCTATTCACATCCGCCTGACAGAGGGTGGAATGACTGCGTTGGAAAGATAATTGTGCGGGGAGAAAACCCAGCTACAGGAACACTAGGAATTTTATCAGCAAACCACCTTCCTGTTTCGCCGATAGGGTGGGATATGAAAACTGGCAAGGTGCAGGTGGGAAAGCAGGGAGTGTCATTACCCGAGGGTCACTGCACACATGATAACCCTAGCCGCTCTTTTATTCCTTTCATTTTGTTTATGCTCTCCACTCGGTTGCGTGCTTGATGAGGTAAACACACTGGTCCCCTGGCTTCTGAAATCAATTTGATTCTGGATTTGTCTCCACAGACACCTGATGGACCCCGTTGTGCAGCTCCGTTATGGGGCCTAGAGGAGTGCTTCGGCTGCCCTCCTTCCCTTCAAACACTGAACGAGGAGCCGGTGATTAACCGTGACACAACAACACTCGGATAACTCACAGGCACGAGTGGAGACGCAGCCACAGCATCTCCCCTCCCTGTCTCTCTCTCTGCTCTCCAACTGTGTTGCAGTCTTGGGCAGAGGCCAGAACTACGCAGTTTTTGGATGAGCGTTGTTCCTGTGAGAGACTGTAAAGTAGGTTGAGAGGACAGCCATACCCACAAGTCTCTTCCTAAGCTAATGAACATTCCGGAAAATAATTAGTGGGATGCAGCCAAGTGTTGTCTTTGACCTCAGCAACCTTCATCTGTCTGCTATTTACCAAACAGCTCCACTTTACTGCTCACGATGGCTTACTTATCCACTGGTTGTATCGTAGATTAATTTAACCAGTAGCACATTTTGTCAGTGTTGTAATGTAACAAAGTAATAATGCCTTGTTACAGTAATTAAGTATATTTTGGGAGCATCTGTACTATATTTGAGTTTTTATATTTCTGACAACTCTGAATTTTACTCCACTGCATTTCCAAAAAAATGTAAACTTTTACTGTGCAACATTTTCCATTTTATTTTCTTACTACAGAATAGGAAATGAGGGGAAGAAGGAAGGAGGAAAAAAAGACCATAATAAACAGTAATACATTTTAAAATTCTGGACACCAGCATTTAAATAACAGCATTTACTTGCACTTTTACTAAAAATACTTACATTTCATATTGTAAAATTAATTTTGACGACTTACATTATCAAGCACTGGTGGCATGGAATTCATTACGAAAATAATGCAATATGCTTTCATAAAAGCTTAAGATTGTATTCATTTACACAAGGAATAGTGTAAAACACAATATATGATATTTATTTTTGATGGTCTTAAGGATATTAAATGGATTTTGAGCTATCTATACAATTTTTCTTTTTTTCTCCTAATGTCATTTAGTATGACAAGTATGACCTTCAGGTGCCACTGTATTTTGTGCAGTGGTGGTTAACAGCTAGTTGCCTTTGGAAACAAACTACTCCAGTCAAATACTGTTAAAAGAAATATAATAGAAAGATGCACATGACATGCTTCAGTTGACTAAAAATCAAAGGTATTGATTTACTGATATATACAGTACGATATATGTTTAAGCCCCTAACAGGTAGATGTCTACAGTCATGATAAATGGCTATTGAACTGGAAGACAACCCAGACTTAAAATAGACTCCACAGCTGTGGGGGGACTGGCACAGGAGGGGTTCAGGTATTCTCTCTTTTATCAGTTTCAGACAAAGGTTGCAGGTTACCACATAAAGGATGCGACAGAAGACATTCAGTGTCGACTGTATCGCTGTGGATTTATTTGACCAAATTTCCAACAAGACACTGCAGTGTGCCGTTAAGAGTGGCGAAGGGTCTTGTTTTTTGTATTTTTTCTGTTGCGCCACGAATTAAAGAAGACTACTTGATTTACGCAAAACTAGAGTTTGGACCTACTGGAAGTAAGGTGTCGCTGTTGGGTGCAGCCAGCGGCCAGATTAACTGTAGGCATTGCATGGTGGTGAAAAGCACAGATATGTAACATTTGCTGTGCTGCTAATACATCATGTTAAGTAACTTATGTATTTATGTATTATGTACTTCGACTCTTGTGAACAAGACTATGTGTACTGTATGTTTACAATAATAATTGTCCTACCCATGGGAACTTTATACTTTGTTTCTACCTGGCATGAGGGACAATGTAACTAATTGACATTGGGGGTGCTTTCAGGCAGAAAGCAGTTGTTACTATTGTCTGAGTTAATGGTGTTTTCCACTGTGTCCATGGCAACCATGAAGGATACAGGAGCTGAATTTATTGCCATTTAAGTTCCCACAATTATAAACCCCTTCACCAGCGGTGAACAAACATCAGTGGTGAAAATCTGTATTAGAGCAACATCTTAAAATTTGATTTTCCAATAAGGACTTATGACATCTTTTTATGATATCAGTTAGTGAACACAGCAGCAACCGTCCGCTGTCTGAAAGCACCTGTAATTCATATTATTGTTTTTCAAATACCATCATGGTATGAAAGACTTTGGTGGTTCCCACCTTTAGGGAAAGTACAAGACAATATATCAGATGACATACACACCAATAACCAAAGTTACATTTTTTTAGAAGGATGCCGTGTGGCTAAAATAAAAGTACGTAATGCTGACACGGTTTCTAAATCATCCCAAAAATGTCTTTCACATTACTGTGCTGTAATTTCTTATAACTTAAAGGCCAGCATATTCACAGATACTAAAATATGTGCAATAATTTAGTATCTGTGAATATGCTGGCAAATTATTGCAAAAGTAAGCATAATCACATTGATAATTTAGATAATCCATTAATCATCATTAATCTTCATCTATCCAGCAAAAATGCTAAATATCTTCTTGTTCCAGCTTTTCAGATCTGACTACATGCTACTTTTCACTGTTTTGTATTTAATTTTTTTTAGTTTGTTCATCAAATAAAACAAGAAATTTGTATCAGAGCCCAAATAATAAACTGGGTTAATGGATATATCCAAATTATCAATGTGATTATGCTTACTTTTGCAATAATTCCCTTCATGACTGAATTGCGTGCTTTTGACAGGCTACAGTGATATTTTTTTAATCCTCAAAGCAGACGCAGTCAGGGTTCAGACTGTAATGTCAGCACAGCACCTGGCATAATTTGCAGAAGGACTCTTTAGCGGGCTGCTGTCAGAGGGGCCTGAACCCGATCCCCCTGACTGACGGATCATCTCCTTAATTACCAGGTCACCCTGACAGTGAGATAAGCTATGATTTATAAGGAACATTAGATCTTAAGTGTTCATAACAGTAATAAGAATCCAGGACGCTCAAGGATGATTACAATTATTTCTGTTATTAGATTGTTTGGGGAGAGAGGGGACCGTGCACTCGTGGCTCCCTTTATCAGCCCTGAGCTGATTAGCGGTTGTAAATAAATCCTAATATTTATGTTAACCTACTTTAGGCAAGCAATGGGTTTACTTTAGGTTTTTAGAGCAGTTGGTGTCATGTAAGATCAGTTGTCAATTGCACAATGAGTTAATGATTTGATTCAATTTTGTAATTTTGTTACCATAAATCAGTCGTGCTTATTTATTTGTCATTCTGTCAACAATGACCTTATGTGCCCACTGATATTAAAGGGGTTGCTACTAAGTCAAGTCAAGTCAATTTTATTTATAAAGGGCTTTATAGCATACGATATCCCTCTGCCCTTAGACCCTCACATCGTCTAAAGAAAAACTTCCCCTAAAAATACCACTGTACGATACAGCAAAATCTCTGACGGCAGACAACTTAAATAGTCTCACAGTAAATATCGTCCAACACCCAAACATACGTCAGAGTGATCAAACAGCAGTCTGTTAGAGAAGTAGATGAACAATAAAAGGGTCAAGATGAGAGAGAAAAAAAACAGAGAAATTGTAAATTGCAACATAGCAGAGCAAAAGCTCACTGGAACACACCTAAGATCAAAGATTAATTATATATAACTGTATCAGAACATCTGAGGGCTGCTGCTTGAAACAAACAAAAATAATTGTCTGTAAACTCGATCTGACCCAGGCCTTTTGTCTGAATTCAAAAATGCATGACCTTGTTTAGTTTTGCCTTTTCTGTTTCCTCCTCCAGCTTCTTGGGTAGAAGTCTAAGAGCGCCTGTGTAGCGAAATTAGCCTGATTACTACAAACACTGAAATAAAGACCTTCACCGGAGAGTCCAACAGCGAGCTGACATGCACTAGTTTTTCTCACGGCGAGCCGAATAACTCAAGGTGAGATCAATAGGCAAGGCCCTTTCTACATGAGGGGAGTCTCCTGCGAACTACCCCTAAAGAGCCATTATTTACTGCTTGCTCACGCTGCGACAAATGAACTCTGCGTGGGCTCATTAATGTGTAATTAGAGAAAAGAACAAGACAAATATTTAACAACACAAGTGCTACTGCTCATTAGATCAGCTTCAATGGGGGATTATTTATGGTTTTCAGCTGTCAGTGGCAGTGATAAACTCAGGTTACAGGAAAGAGTTTAATTATTATTATTATTATTATTATTAATTATTATTATTATTATTATTATTATTAATTTTGAGGTGCGCTGGGTGAATATTATAGCATTCACTATTACTTTCTTATAGACTTCTATATCATTTTAATATTAATAATATTAATGTATTTGTTGAAGATGCAATGCAACAAAGCAAAATGTCTGCTTAAGGTGACGTCTTTGATTTTAAGACAATGATCATTACGTTGATTATAGTTCCAAAACCATATGAATTTCCTTGCTCTGTTTCCTATCGTCATCATCATATGAATGAGGATATTTTTTTTTTTTTACTGTTGGTGAGACAGATGAATCAAACTCAATGCTTGACCTTGGCCTTTGGGAACTTTAAATGACTTTTGTCATAATTTTTGTCACTTTATCAACAATTAGATAAGCAAATCTATAGATGAATCTATGATAAACATTAGATAGAAGAGACCAATGAGTAAGGGGAACAGGTTTAATATTTTGTTTATTGTATTATATAGCGAGTCTGTATTATGTATACCTGAATATTTTGTAAATTTGAGAAAGAGGTTTTGTTTTGTTTTTTTTATATTCAAAGATAATCTTTACTTGTAGCTCTGCCAGTATGCTGAAAATCACTTACGGAGCTAACAGTTACTGAGTAACGTTAGAACTTATCTGGAGTAATGTTGGTCTCGTGGCCAGCTGCTAAATGCTCCGCTGTGTTCACCAGCTAGTCTTTAACTTTTTCTGTCTGCTGTTTGGTGCTAGGCAGGTAATGTAATGCTGGTCTTTAGAGCTGGTTTTGCTGGGGGAAAAAAAGAGTGAGGAAGAAGAATAATAGTGAAATTGCAGACTGTAAAATCAAAACATTGAGCACAAAAAGAGTTGATTGAGTTGAGGGGAAGTGTAGTTAGGTGAAAATTCACTGTGGGTTTTTGTAATCTATCGTTGAAAAATAACTGATAATAGCTGCTTTAAGCGTGTTGCAGTAAAATCATTTTTTTAAAAAAGACAATGTCTATCAATGTCAGCCTGGATGCCAGGGGGGATGAATGCACCCAAAAGATGGTGCATCCATTAATTGATCAAAAATCTAAAATCCCATTTGGACACATGGACCTCAGAAATCAAACATGAGTGCGGTTTGAGCTAACTTTATCAGCAATAAAACATCTTTATCCCTGTAAACAGAGACAGAAAATCTCAGCTCTCACTGAAATACATGTGAAACAAGAAAACTTGCTTTCACAAGGACTGCACTAGAGAAGATCATACCTGGCACGCTCCAGGACTTAACAGAGGCAGAAGTGTTTGAATTAGACACAGACTGTAGGGACTGGCTGCAGTGGGAAAACTCCTCTCCACCCTTTACTTGCTCGTGTTGGTCTGATTAAATTTAATGCACCAGTCTGGCTGGTTTGGCAGTGGTGAAGCTTTCCCATGTCTTGTGATGGTTAATTCATACGCTGGTTGTGCTTCTTCATTCCACTTCATAGTGTTTTTGGGGTTTGCTCGCTCACACCTGAGGAGGGCTCCTTCCTGTCCATCCTGTCCTCAGTGGCAGTTGATCATGCTCCACAACATCCCCCATAATCCCTTGCTCTGCTTCCATTTGATGTCATCTTTTCCCGGGGATTAACACGAATGCCCTCAGGGCTTGCGATAAGTACGTCTTCTTAGAACAGCCCAGTCAATGAAAATCAGAATACTTAAAAGTTTCTCTCACACACACACACACACACACACACACACACATACACACGCACACACACAGTGCATCTGCAAAACTAAAAACATGACCACCAAGTAGTCAATAACTTATTTACAGATTTGATAAACCCATGGCAATTACCTAATAGGATTGAGGGAACGAGGTGTACTTACTTAGTTGATGGAATTTTGCTGGCTTTGGCTGCTGAAAGGATACTGACATTCATCTATGTGTAGATGAACCATAAGTAAAAGGTTATTTCTAGGCTAAAACGAACTACACTACGGTCCTGTTGCCACAGCTACTAGGCTGTAAAACCGTGTTCAGCGCACCTCGATGTGATGACGTTCTGTAGTCTCATTTAGCCACTTGTCAGAAACCACTTTTTTTAAGAAAGATAAAAGCTTCAAAGTTCACAGTAGGATATTTACTGACATTTAATGTTGTAGCACAAAATGTGAAAGTCTCCTCAGCCTGTATTAACCACAGACCTTATTTCAGGCTTTTAACCAAAAACCCATTCAAAAAACCCATTAACTTTGAGACGAGGGAACCAGAGGTGCTAAAATGCCAATTAATTTCTGTGTTTTAGAACTCATTACTGGGGTTCTCTGTTACGTCATCCACCAGCGGGAGCGCAGCACTCTGGTAGTTGTAGGTTTTCTGCCTCTTGAGCAAAAGCGTCCTTTTCTCTGGTCATGTAACCCCAATTTAAAAGGTATTTGCGTCTTTCTACTGTAGAGACAGCCTAGTTTTATGTGCAGTCCTTCTTTGTGTATCTTTAAATAAAATAAGAATGAATAAAGAAGCATTTTTCTCAAAGGCAGTTGTGTCTGTCAGCAGTCGAACAGTGAGCCCTGAGGCTGCAGGGTGATGGCTGTGTACGCAGCAGTGTTTGGATCAGAACAATATTCAGTCAATTACACAGTGTGGGTTTTTTGCCATGGTCTCTGTGGACTGTAGATTTTTAGCATTTGCCAGCTTGTCCTGAAAAGTACTTATTTCAGAAGCTGGCTGTACCGTGGCATTTAGGTATTGGAATAATATTTGGCTTACAGCCTTTCCCCCCAAAATGTGGATTAAGCTTGTAAGCCTCAGACAAAAATACCATTGCTTGGTTTAGAAGTTTATCTATTCACGCATATGACTGGTAAACCCCAGAATGAAAGAGGGCTAAAACACATATTCGTACAGGTGAGAGAAATTAATAGAAACAGGCTTTGAAGGCTGCTCAAAGTGTTTTTTACAAGCTGACAACAAAACCCATGAAGAGGCAAAAGGACCCTACAAAAGCTAAATGCATCAATGACAAGTAAAAGGAGTTAACTGAATGACGAGACTTTGAGGCGGGCTGTTAAATCATACGAAAAATGGCGCTTTTATTCTCAGACAAAACTAATTGCTTGAGAACCAACCCATACGTTTAATGCCATTCAGAGTCACAAAATGGGATTTTATTCAGACCATTTTCAATGGTGCATCACCGGCGGGTGAAAATGAACTTTCAGATAAACCGCACATACAGTGAAACCACTTGTAAGCTCCTGTCAGACAATGGAATCAGAAGCAGAGAGGACTGAAGATAATGAGCTTAAAAAAACCAAAAACAAAAGCACATTAATACAGCACCCTCATGTTTCCCCAATTGAATCTGACACCTTGGTCTTCAGTCAATACCCGGTGATCGATACTTGGACCATGCTGAAACTAACATTTTCAGACGACGCCAAACATAAATCATTTATGTCATGGCTGAGTTATTGACCTTAAGATGGGAAAACAAAAACAAAGCACACGCGCACACACACACACAGCACACACACACACACACACAGCACAGTCTATACACTCTTAGAAATTAAGGTTCAAAAATGGTTCCTCCTGAAGGGCTGAGGTTCTACCCAGCACCACTGGCTTTGAAAGAACCCAAGGGTTCTTTGTAAGACTAGTTCTTCTAAGAACTAAAACCATTATTAGTGGGAGAGAGATCTATGGGTAATGTAGTCAATATACCCCCTGGGTCGGTTCCAGATAAACCCCTTAGAATATAAAAGGGTTCTCAGTAGAATACCGTAGGTGGTTCTTATATGAAACTTTAGGAATGTGAAAGGGGTATCAATAGAATCCCCTTGATGGGTTCTAGATGAAATACTTGGAATATTGATTGTCAGTAGAATCCCCACAGCGGGTTCCAGGTGAAACCCTGGAAAAACAAATAGGTTCTCTGTAGAGCCCCCTGGATGGGTTCTAGGTGAAACCCTATAAAACTGAGGGTTTTCAGTAAAATCCCCACAGTGAGTTCTTTATGAATGGCATCTAGAATAAACCTTTGCAATATGAAAGGGTTCTCAGAAGAATCTCTTGGGTGGGTTCTAGATAAAACCCTTGGAACAGAAAAATGTGGTAGCGGGGGAACCTTCTGGATGGGTTCTCGTAATACACTAAGAAGGTGGAAAGGTTCCGAGTAGAACCCCAGAGATAGTTCTGGGTGGAACAGTTACACCGTAGAAGGGTTTTCTATAGAGCCTCTCATTGGGCATTCTGGGTGGAACCTTTCACAGATAGTTCTAGGTATAACTCCATACGTTGGTTTTTAAGTAGATCCCTCTGAAAGGGTTCCAGTTGAAACTGTAATAAAAGCTTCTATGAGAAACCAGAAAGGGTTCTCCTGTGGGAACAAGACAAAGAACCATATATGCTTCTAGTTAGAACCTTTATTTCTAAGAGTGTTGAGACTTCTGTGTGTGTTAGGGGTCGTCGTTACTCTTACATGAAATGCGACCACCATTTATAGCCCGTCTCCTTCTGTTCTTTCACCACTTATGCGTAGAAAAACAGGATCATTTGCATCTCTCCTGAGGACGTCCCCTCTGGGCTCTGCGTGGGTTTCATTGCTCGTGTTGGTCTGATTACTAAAAAATTTCCTCATTGCACTTCTAATCATTCAGCAGATAAGGGTGGGCTGTTCTCTGAGACGCAAAAAAGAAAAAAAAATAATAATAATAATGAGGGACACACAAAAAAAAAGTTAATGAGGTTTTTCCTGTACTACACCTCTAGAGGCAGGGGTCGGCTTAGCAGCAATGTCATTAGGCAGGAATTAAACTGGGACTGTTGTTTTGCTGTGCTATCAATTTATATGCTTTAATTGCATAACCAAACTGTTCTGCCAAAACAAGGCGAGCCGAAGATGCAGCAGTGTGAGTGTGACCGGCTGTGCTTTGTCTCAGTGAACACAAGCTTTCTCGCTGTGTCTCGTCCCCGGCACAACTTGCTCCTGCACACACACAAAGAAGCCCTGCTGTCTTGTTTTGTAGGTGCGTGTGTTGCAAAACTTTTAAACTAGAGCAGACACAAACTCAGTCCCAAGGGAAGCAATACATTAGCGGATACCCTTTAGCAAGCCGGGGACTATGTCCTAATAGTATTTTAAAGCAGCTGCACTTGGCAATCCATCATGGAGATAGCAATCTCAGTCTGTCCCCTCATACTGCAATAGACTTACCGTCATCACATACACAGGCGCCAGCATATACATTTATGCACCAAGTAATTTGGGAGTGCCTGGAAATACGGCATGACGCCACAAAATCATATAAAGTGTGTTCAATCTCGATTTGATTACAGGTAACATTAAACTTTATCAGGAAGTTTTATCTGCCCGCCACAAAATTGGAGGGAAATCTGTGCCCTGCAGACCAGGGAGGCTGAATGGACTTTGCTCGAGATAATGTCATTCAAAGGGAAGCTGTCCCACTTCTTTCTCACACAACTCATGTCCCCAAAACTGAAAGTGGGATAAAATCAGCTCCAGCTACTTCTCTGGGAAATGGCATGTGTGCCACCTCCCCAAAAAAGATATTTTTGGGGGAATGGCACTCATTTGAATTCCACCCACTGAATAAGAGCAAGTATTTACATGTCAGACCAATAAAACAGAGTGAGACACAAATTGATGGAGACAGAGATAGGAAAACAGAGAGATGAAATTCACTGCTTTGCAAGGTTGACTTATCTTGGAATACATTTGTGATAAAATCTATAAACTGCAAACTGAAAGTGTGGAAATCAGCCATAAGATTTTCATATGTTTACTGTCGTTGTTCAATTTGTCAATATAATCTTGTCATGCCTGCAGAGCCCACTGAACTGAACGTAATTGATTTGAACAGAAGGGGAGTGTCTCAGGGAGAACAGACAGACACACAGACAGACAGACACACAGACAGGGCACGGACAAAAAAACGACAGAAGATATGTCAAAATGAAAAATAGTACAATTTCTTTTCATCTGTGTGTTTTTTTTTCTTTCCTTTGTTGTGCGGCAGAGTAGCGATGTTTTTTTCTGCATTTCCTTTCTTTTGATATACTGGCATGATGAAGGCCTCCTTTATTCTCACACTGCTGCCTTGACTGAGTGATGTTTTGTTCAAAAGTGTGTTAATATTTTCATTTGCCTGATTGCATTGTGAGAAAACTCTTTCAACTCTGGGGAACAGAGAGAGGGGGTGGGGGACCAGTCTGGGAGAGTTTAACACATCCATTCTCGGCCCGCACACCTCAGCCCTTCATCGCCGCTGCCACACCAAACCCTTGTAATTGAACCTGAGATATCAGGATGGGCGGCACCAACACCAGGTGCATACTAAAAATAGTGCTGTCTCATTGGACCCTCTCCTAGGGATGCCATTTTGTCATGCATTATGCATATATGCAAATATGGGACTAGGAAATGGATTACTTGAAAGGGCACCTGTGGTTCCCAGCTCAAAGATATACGCAACAGGGGAAATGAAGTGAACCGAGCTATCATTTAGCTGACGCACAGCTGTATGGAGAAGTGGAGAAACACACTCAGACAGTCCTGTAATTCAGAAGTGGGTGATGACTGATAAATGGGGATGAAATCATAATCAGACTTCAGGGTGTATGCAGGTATATGGAGGGCACTCTCATCTGTCTCTGTGTATGTCTACAGGACCATTAGCCTAATTACCTCAGAATCATAAATGAAAGTTGGAGCATAACAGAGTACAGTGTTAGAGATGCACTGACTGCAATTTCTTTTTGGGCAAATTCCAATTTCCAACTTCTTAAAAGTCTGACCTGCCAATTATGATTTTGGTGAATTCTGATTTTCATTCTAAGAGCTAGGGCCAGGCGATATGGACAAAAATTCATATCTCAGTATTTTCAGGCTTAATGGTGATACACAACATATATATCTTGGTATTTCTACTAAATGGGCTACATGTTCAAATGCAAGTCAAAGCCACATTTGAGATGTCACAAAACTTCAAATTAAAACTTCAAAACTATAAAAAAACCATCATCAAAATAAAAATGCAGAAAAATCAAACTGTTAATTTTGGACCTTAATCACATCTCGATTAACGGGGTACGCTGACAGCCCTAGTTTAAAGGTTTTCTACACAGGCCACAAAACTGAAACGGGTATAAATGTATCAAGGATAAAAGTATCAAATATACGCCTAAATCCATTGTAGTTTGAACCATTTAAAAATCTTTGTGGGGGAGTTAAAAGTTGTTTTCCATGGCCTTTTAAATGAATCTTATTTATGCACATAGCATCAACAGAGAGGCAAAGAGAGGGAAGGAGCTAGACACTTTGTCTGCGTTTTAAAAACATCTGTCGCCTGCAATCAGGTGCTGTCTCTTTGTCACACAATAAACTACAACTACCAAGAAGAACGGCAATGTGCTATGACCCATCTCACACACAAACTAGCAAACAAACGCTCACCTGACATCATCAAGCAGCTCTGTCTCCCACACATGAGGTGCAACACTGCACTGCTTCTGTAATTTCATTCATCTCACAAACTGAGTTAACAGCACATGCAACTTACAGACTGATGTTGCAATGAAGACTAATTAACAGACAGATTAGAGACACTGTGTCTTAGTGTTGCTGGAGAACTTGTGAGTGAGTGATTGAGTTTTACCAAGGAACTATACCGGGAGTGAATTTTTCACCTGTTAACATTTTTATTAAGGCATAAATTGATGCATTTTTTAAGGTCAGGCCGCTTTATATAAGATGATGTCTGCGAGACATTGCCGCAGTCTATGAATCAGCTCTACACTCTCGTCCAAATGTGGTCACTTCCGGCTCCAAAAACCAAGAGGGCGATGGCCCAAGTGATGTCAAAGAGGCAACGTCTGTTCTTATATACAGTTGATGTTTATTATCTATCAAAAATTATATTTATGTGTATTTGTACAAAACTATTTATGAATCAGATTCTTTTACAAGAAAGTGAAGGTATGTGTACAGTAGACTACATATTAACTCGCACTCCTGCAGCGAGCAACGTCTCCACTCCTTCTGCATCCCCAAACTGTGTGCACAGTGCAAGACGAGAGGAGAGACCCTGCGCTGCTGGCAGAAGAGCCGGTCACTGCTCACTTACTCTAAGCAGCATGCATGGGAATGAATTACAACTTTTTTCCCTGGTGGTCTGAATAAGTCGCTTAATTTGTCGCTAGTCGCTTTTTTGAAATATAAAAGGCTAAGAGGGTCTAAAAAGTTGCTAATGAGAAGACGTGACAAAGTGTCAGTGTTTGATGACCTGTGAATGAGAACTGGGCAGAGAGGCTGTGTCTGTGCTGCTGTGCTCACAACACAAACCAAAAACTGGGACAAAAGCATCACTACCCCTGTTCACCCAAGATTGTCAAGCCTGTTTGGGAGTCAAAGTGGTAATTTATCTTGCTTTTATTGAGTAAAATGCCTCTAAAATGCCATTCATCCAAATGCCATGTTAAATTCATCACACACTGATCATCAATAACTAACTCAATAACTTTACTTGGCTTAACCCTCAACAACTATAATTTTCTCCTCTACCTCCTCAAGTTTTGGATAATTTTAAAGTGCTACCTCTTAGGTAAAACTGTAGCAGAAATGTGTGTTTTTTTCAATCCCAAGGCAGCAGAAAGAAAAACCTTTTTACCCGGTATTTCTCTGCCAGCTTCACTCCTAGTCCAATTCTTTAAATACCTCCAATCCCTGTCACCTACTCATTTAGAACTTCCCCATGGTACACTGCTGCTCACTGTTGTCACCGCGCTCTTTAGCTGCAGTCACTGCACTGACACTCTTTGACAACATGCTATTTTAACTCTATAAACAGATATGTATGTGCAATCTGTAGGCAACAGTACAAGATTTTGGTATTACCTTGGTATTTCTGGTTTCCCTTTATAATGACCAATCAGGTTTGAGCAGCAGGTAAACAGTCGATGTGAAGAGCAAAAGAGGCAGAATGCATTAGCAGAAATACAACCTTGGAACCTGCTGGCTATTGTCAGACTATGATTTAGCTTTTTATTGTTTTTTTTTTGTTTGGTTTTTTATTTTTTCTGAACTCATATTCAAAAATCTGTTTATTGCATTATCCAAACGTATGATGCACTTTTAGACAGTATCAATTTAAAAATGCCGTGGTAACAACATAAGACAAGGAGCTGGAAAGTCCCCATATGGAAGGCTGGAGGGGCAGTGGATGGGTCCAACACACCCACTGTTCACTTCCCGTATGAACGTTGGGCCCAAACAAGTGTTCATCTAAAAATAACCCACGTTGCTTTTGTTGCCTAAACCAACAAAATTACCATTGTTTAACTGACGCAAGTTTATTTTGACACTATGCATCTAACAAGCAGATTCTGTGCATTTCCTGTAAAAAATGTAATATATTTTGAAAAGACAATATATTTAACAGGTGTAAATTGACAAGCTGTCCTGGAACATCAACAACAGACACAGAGCTACCAGTCTAGCGTATCACAAACACAAACAGCACAGTCCAAGCAGCGATATTTGATAAGTTGGGATGAAAATGTGTTTGATTGACACGTGGGTTGTATGTCGACATGCATGACAATATTGGCATGTCATCGGCAGATAAAGGCTCTCTGATTAAATATTAGAAGTGGCCCCAAATTAACATTTTTACCACTCCGAAAGGCCGATAAGATGATGCTTTGATTTTGTGACTTGGATTTGTCAGAATAGGTCAGAGTTGCACTGGTTGTGGCTATTGTCAGAACTGTCTCTGTAAGAGCATCATCCCAGCCTGTTACCGCAGGATACATTTGACAGTTTGAAACGATCATATAAAATATATATGTGGCATGTTTTACATGTAACCTAAGTTGAAGTTCTTCTTACTTTGCCCAGCAAATGTAAACATTTTGAAAAGAAATGTATTTTTTTATGGTTTGTACAACCAGAAGCCATACATTACCAGAACCATCCAGAATCATGGACAAATACAAAGCATCAGTCAAAGGTGTAAGAAGACAAAAAGGAATAAATCACAGTGCACAGGTTAGCTGATGGGATGCCATTTCACTGGAATTGTACCTTGTATTATTTCCATGTGACAAACACATGATGATGATTGATTGATGATGATTGCATGCATCTGCCAGTGGGCCATGATAAGAGCGCAGCATAATAATTCATTAATTCAACCACAGCAGACACTGTTCTCTGCTATTAGGTGGAAAAATGTGTCTTATCAGTATCAGCAATCGACTAAAATGAGTTGGAAAACATAAAATATCTGGAAAAACATCCTACATTGTGCCCTAGCAGAATTTCATGTCCCACTCTTTCACTGTATGTGAAGTTCTTTCATGCCTGGGAAGAATCGCTTCATGTGAACAGTTAATCTCTCTGGTTTAACAATTCCATCAAAATGAATTCTTGTAAAATTATTTTACGGGGTGAATTCAAAATTTTCTAACACCTGCTACTTTCGCCATCTATAATGAAGCAATTCTACTGCTGCATCTCGATATTGGGAGCTTTAGCGGCGCCCGAGGGAGATGAATGAGGTCCAGCCCCCTGCTGCGAAGTAATCCCTCTCCTTTCTGACGAGGATTCATCCTATACAAAGCAAACTGAGGCACACTTTCTTTTATCCTTTCACGTGGGCACAAGAGAGCCACACACAGCCTCCTATAGAGCGTCAAAAGAAGACCGATGCTCTGTTAGTTCCTAACAAAGGTGACAGCTCTCAGTCATCCTTTCACTGCAGGTGAAATTGGGGTCTCATTCTTGACTCTGGCAAGGACCCTGGTGACTGGGGCTCAGATCTAAAAAGCCTGAATGGCAGCTTCATGCGTACAGCCGGAAAACAGGGAAGCAACAAGTCAAGGCAGCAGGGTAATATCCTTAGTCACATGCGTGGGCCGGGGAGCCCGCATGTGCGGATATGTGAACTTCACGCACTGATGGCGTGGATAAAAATTGATTCTATTGTCTCTGAAGAAACAGTGCAATTATCCTCCATGTCTCTCTCCCATCTGCTGCTTCTTTGTGCTCAGGATGCATAAGCCATACTGTATGAGTGCTTGCTGGCAATGAAGTGTTTAGCCTATAAGCTTATGTCTCATCAGTGCAAACTATAGAAGTTGATTTCCCCAGCGTCCTCTGCATATGTGATGATGCAGGGTGCACCCACATGCTACGGTATGTTTGTTTGAATGGAACACAATGAACATCAATTAGTTGCACTATGAACATCTTTGAGCTCCTCTCTTAACTCTGCACAAACACATCACTTTTTAGTTGTGCAGACATAAATATTTGCTGGTTTCCCTCAGCTGCTATTATCATAAAGCTTTGCCACACAAATTTATTTGTGGCGGGTTGCCACAATAAAACAACTGCCACTACAAATAGCGATATTAAAATACTGTGCGATTATTCATTGCGCCTAACTGTCGGAGCAGAGTGTACTGTTGTCACAGATGGGGCAGTAGAACAGCAGGCACGGAGAACTTGAAACTGAATTGGTCATTGTGCTGATTCTAAAAGTCTGCATTCACTCACTTTTTACTATGCTCCTCCTCTCATCCATCGATCTGATCAGCTCTGTCTGGATCAACTGATCGACAGCACATGCCGCAACTCAAATTGCCACTGAGGAATAAAAATAAGTCAGTATGACTTTTGCTTGTGCTGTGTTCACAGACCCACGAAAAGGTCAGGAGAGAAGAGACAGCACAGAATAATGAAAAAAAAAGGACACAGGCACACAACATAAAAAGGGGTACGTTGGCGAACACCACGCACCAGAGCCGGGCTCCAACGACTGCGAGACCCATGACATGATAGGAAATGCCTGTCACCTGTAAGACCACGTCTGTGGAAAATCCTAATTTTCTCTGTAATGGTAATTAAAATGTATGCTATTAGTCAAATGTTGTGCAATGAAGGTCTAATCTGTTAACAAATCTTGTGTCGTTGATAATAAAAATAACAATGATTGTTATATAATCTGCAAACTACATGTAGCCTGTGGATGGTTCCCAGGATGTAAATACTTCTGTAACTTCCTGTATATTCTTAAAAGGCTGCTGGACACTGTACGACTTTAATGTAGCTCTTCGTCACCACTCCCTGCTGCTGCCTGATCTTGCTCTTTTTCCAGGCGAGATGCACTTCATCTCGAACAAGCCTAATGATTAATCCAGAAACTAATCAGCAGATTTTTTGGGTGTGAAAATAATCATTATTTGCAGCTCTGCTGTGGTTCTATGCCTGTGTGTGCGCCTTTTAATAGACGCGATTGTAATGATGCAGGTTTGCGTCCTTAAAGGTGCATATTTGTGGACATAGGCGCTTGTATCTATGTGTATGCGTTTGTGTCCACCTGATCTCCAGCCAGCTGTGGCCATTAGCTGGAGGCTGAGCCTGTTCAGACGTGCAGGTCAGAGTTCTGATCTAATCTGGAGGATCTGTGTCTGATGAGGTCTCCACTGTAAACAGAGTGGCCAGCCGGAGCCAGTTACAGAAATCATGGAGTCAGTGGGCAGTGGGGATGGAGTGGGCAGGCAGACATTAGCACAAGGGTAATTGCTGTCCCCACGGCAGCCCACTGAATGACATCTAATATTGCTGGGGAGGGCAGCTAACCATTACCTGGTGCGGAATAAGAGCTTTTTCTGATGGCCACTGAAGTCCAATTGGGTTTGAAAATGGTTCATCATACACCCCGGTCGACCAATTTAGCCTCCTATGCTGTTGTGTCTGAGAAAGGTACTGCAACTGGATTATTGATTGTCCTTGAGATTTTTTATACATTGATGTTTTTTTCCATGGACTTCAACTGACAGCAGGGTTTTTAAAGTGGAGAGGGTGACTGCTGCATTTATGGATGTGCTGCATTGCAGAGGCAACACAAGCCTGATAATTGGGGGCCTTTGGCGACTTAATCTAACCGTAGGCTCCCTCAGCTATGCAGGATTTGGATTCACAAGAATAATGTGCTCTATAAGCAAAATGTGGTCTCAAATGTGCTTTGTGTTTGTTTGCAGCCAGTTTCATCATTCTGTAGTGATTCATTCTGACATATTAAACATGCTTTGATCACTCTTCGAAGAATGAAAGACTTTGTTTCCAGAGAAATATATTTTTTAAATGCACTAAAGTGTCAAAGCTCATGCTTGCATAGCTAAGTTTTGTATGAAGAAAAAAAGTGTCTCTCATGAATATATCCCCACAGGGAAAACACAGGATTATGGCTCAGTGATAAACAGATGCTGCAATAGAAAAGAGTGAATCAATGAAGCCATATATCGGAATGATGAAACAGTTACTTCACAGCTACTGTTTGCAGAAGCCATCCAGCTGTCTCTTATGCTTCCTTTTATTACATCGACAATCTCTTATGTCCCAGAAGAACTTAAAGCACTAGATAAAGCACGCCTATTGCTCGTTTTGTTGTCACCTGGTAGTAAAATATGCATTTTTTTCCCATGTCTATATAACTCTGATTGCTTCTCTTACACGCCCAATTGCTGCAATTAGTTTCTGAACCCAGTCTCTCCCTTCCTGCTTGCCAAAAAGCTTAAAATCAGGCAAGAACCCCATCTGCCTCACAGCTTCCAGATCAGCTCTACAGCTGGTCTTCAGGCCCTTGTTGATGTGCAGATGTGGAGTTTCCATTTATGAATCTTCCCTTGGCCACAAAATCACAAAATCCTACAAAAAATTGGCAATTAAAATATGTAAAGGTTAAAAGTTTACTCCCCCTTGACAATTTAAATTGTGATTTAAACTTAAGAGCTTGCAGTTAGGGTTTGGCAATAAAACGATAATTGTCTCAATATAATTTTCCTTGATAGTGATATAATAAATGTTCGATAAATACTCCATATAATAAAACCACCCATACACCTGTAGAGGATGGCACCAATGTACCTGTCATTAACCAGAACAAGATAAAGCAGCAGCTGTAGAAGAGGAGGACCAGGGGACCGACCGACTGATGCCCTTTTGTCAGCCACTAATGCGCACAGCAATGTTTTAACGTTACAACATTATTATTTTAAGTATGATTGTTTTGACCATGGATGATGTCGCATAATGATTGAATTACACATAACGTTAGCGACAGTAGCGGTAGTTAGTAGACGTTTACTCATCATTATGAATTGTGGGTGTAAAACTCATACAGAAAATAATGATCATAGTTGAGATTTTTCTTTTGTGTCTTTTCTGATTACATTTTCACTAAAAGATTTTAAATAAACGTGTTAAACTGTCTGCACAGAGTTTGACACGCTGCTGACCAGCATTAATATTTCTTTATCTGTTTTATTATTTTACTTATTAACATAATTTCTATTACAGTTGGTTTGAATCTACCTCATATTTGTGAAATGTCCTGCTGTTTGGTAAATGTTTGCCATGTTCTGACAATAAATAATAGTTTGAACCACAATTAATGATATGATTTCTTAAACTTAAACTTTCATCTTTTAAACTTTAGATGATTTCACTATTCTGGAAGATAATTATTGACCAATATGAGAATTTTATATTGGGATAACATTTTTAGCCATATCGCCCAGCCCTAATTTAAACTTAAAAGCCTGCAGTTGCAGATCATGAAAACTTGAAGAAGCTGATTGTTTCCCAAGTGTATGCAGTTGTCTGCTTCCAATGCTCCCATTCAGCTGTCAATCTAGTCTTGATTTAAACCCAACTCTGAAGTCTCTTATGCTGTAGTTGCTTGAACAACTCCAGCATGTGTCTCCTTCTGTGCTACACCTGAAGAAATGGTCCCCCTATAGCTCCCTTTGTGAACCAAAACATGGTGCAACCAGCATCCTATACAATATTTACAACCCAGTTCCTCTCATCAGTGCAGCAGTCGGTCGTGCTCCTCGCAGATTCGACTCAGCAGTCGGTCTTGCCTCAGTGGCAGAGTTGCTTTATCTCTGCGCTGTTATGGGCTACAGTTCAAGCTCTGTCTCAAAAACAAGAGAGCATAGTTTCGACACAGGAGTACCGATCTCTGAGTGCTATGCTGTTAACACTGCACTATGTCTCCGGGGCTAGAGGTCATTTCTGGGCAACTTCTGCTGTATCCTTGACGGTGCAGCTCAAGGCATCCTTCTTTATGCTTGCTTGTTTGGGGAAGCTTTCATCTTTATCATGGTGCATATTAGGGGTGTAAATCACCAGTTTTATCACAATTTAATATTATTTAGATACACTGGACAGCGATTTGATATTTGCCGATATCACAGAGATGCCATGATACGATTTGGTTTGATTCAATTCAGGGGCCTGTGATCGATATGAGACATTATCATCTGCCCATTTAACACAATCTGTTACAGAAGAAGCTACCAACACTCTCTTTTTTGCTTTTTGCCATAAAGGTTAAAAGATCACATGATGTTAATAATTGTAACCAGTTAGGCGCAGTAAAGTTTACTTTACGTTGACTCACACATCGTCATAAAGCCCTGAAAACAAACTTCTCCCAACAGCCATAAAACATGCATTAACAACAAGACCATTTAACAAAAGTAAAGAATTCAGCTCAGTAATTATTGCCAAGGTGCACAGACAAAACAGTTGTTTTTTGCAAGACACAAAGTATTATCCTCGGCACTTTTACACTGCATAAATGAGCCTTCCTCACTGCTGATTTAGTTCCGAGTAAATAGCGTTATCCTCACTGTCTTTCTCTTGGCAGCTTGCCATTATCCGCTGTTTCATGGTGACAGAATTTCAATATAAAGGTGTATCCTAAAGATGATGATATGGATGGATGTTTTCACTTTGCATCATCCAAGTTGCATCGTTGATCACGGTGGATCGTTCCTCCCCTTATGAGCAGTACTTGTTTGGCAAAGGTTTTGTCTTTATCAGGATAAATATTACTTTAAATGTTAAAAGTTTTTTTTTTTTTGAATGTACGACTGTTTGTTTATTCCTTATTAAATGGTTTTAGACAATATTTTGACTTTTTATCAAATTCATCAATTTACTTTTGTCTCTGACTTCAAGTCAATTTCTACATCTAAAATTTAAGTGATCCTTATCGTCATTAAGGCTCCTAAATAGACAAACATCAGTGACGATCAGTCAGTCATTCAGTCTGTCAGGAGCCAGCTGGACCAGACAGCAACGAGGCAGCAACCCAGCGCTGGAGGGGAATTGGAGGCGAGGAAGACACGGTGTAAGATTATCAAAGAGAGCAGAGGGCTGTGTGTCTAAAGGCTTAGCAGAGGCACACCAAACACCAACAAGAAGTAAGGGGGTGGGGGAGTGTGGGGGTCATTTGGGTGGCAGAATGAGTGGGAGAGAGACGGAGACTGGGAGATAAAGAGATATGGCTTTGAAATGATTGAGAATGAAACCACCTCTGCTGACAATCGCATGGGGATTGTGTGTCTGCGTGATTAGGGGTGTGTGTGTGTGTGAGAGAGAGAGAGAGACAGAAAGAGAGAGAGAGAGAGAGAGAGCGTGTCTTTGCATGTCTATCCGCACAGCAAGTCGCTCACATGGGAAGTTTCTCCCGGGGGCTGTTGTTTGTTTCCTATCTGTCAAATCGTATACAGGAAATATTCAAAACATATTCAGACAGACACCTAGTTGGTGATGGTGAACTTTGGAGGTCACACAATCTTCAGGGGAAACAATGTTTACTGTGCCAAAGATTTTATGCAAAGTAGTTTATTATTTATAGGAGTTTGTATACGTCCGGTGTTTTCACTCTATTGTTTTCTGCTGATTATAGAGGCAGTGAGGCATAAACAGATCAACTAATAAATCGCAGCTTTGATTGGCAGCCAACAAACTACCTTTCCATCCACCTATCTGTACATGTGGTCCAGATATCAGTGGCTCTAGATGAGCATTATCCTCTCCTTTCTCCCTTACCATTTTGGGGATCTCAGCAGACATGTTCAGCATACTAATTAAAAGGTTGGTTCATCGCATTTTATTATCTTGCACCCTCTCTGAATGAGAATCAGGTTCACCTTATTCATCATGTACAATGAAGGAGCAAGACTTCCTGTCCTGTAGACATATTAACAAGAAACCTAAGAACATGACAACATAACTGATAACTAGAATTATGCAGTACTATTGCATACACATGTCGATAAGTGATAAAAGCTACCAGAAAAGTTATGACAAGTAAAAAGAATTTGGACAGCCAATCTTTTCAATTTATCAAGCAAAGATCACAAACGTTAGTGGATTACAACTTTTCTCAATTTCAAGGATTTGCTTCTTTTCTTTGTTCTGTTGTTAAATTTAATATCTTTAGGTTTCAGCACTTTAAAAATTCTCAATCTACTAATTACTACAGGAATAAAATCTATAAGGTAATCTACAGTGAAAATGATCATGAGTTGTAGTACACTGATGTTTAAATATGATCCTTAAGCACTGATTAGGTACTTTGGTATTTCAATTTCTTGTCATGTTGTACAATACAATACGAACTCTAACTCAGAAGCAAACATTGTACTTTATACTCCACCACACTCCATTAACAACCATAAAAATGTACATAATAACAACATAATAAACGATGAGCTTATCAAATATAATGCATTGCTACAGATTACACTAGTTCACAGTTTAAAACAGTTAGCTTGACCCTTTTAACACATATAACGGATTGAAATCAGCTTTCTATAATTACAATAATGTGGGCCGTATGTGTCAGTGAACTGTGGTAAACTTCCCTCCATCTTACAGAGCCCAGATCTCCCTGCTCATTTCTCAGGTCAACTTTGCACTGGCTGTAGGGCTGTTGCTTGAACTATTATTGGGATTGTACTCCCGTTTCTGAAAATGTTTTCAGAAACACAGTTTATCTTACAGTTTAACTGTAACTTGATG
Source organism: Plectropomus leopardus (assembly GCF_008729295.1). Taxonomy (NCBI): domain Eukaryota; kingdom Metazoa; phylum Chordata; class Actinopteri; order Perciformes; family Serranidae; genus Plectropomus; species Plectropomus leopardus. The sequence goes on from NC_056471.1 coordinate 26,926,846, forward strand.
CTGTTTGTTACTGTCCGGCTGCCATATTGTTTCCTACAAAGTACCAGCCAAGTTTGCATTATTTCACCCACCAGCCTGAGTGTACTTGTCAGGTGTGGTGCATTTTGTTGTAGTTGTTGTAGGTTTTCTACTTCCTGAGCAAAAGCAAATGCCACAGCCCTTCACCTCTGTTTTCTCAGGTCATGTAGTATCAAGTTCAAAAGTATTTGCATCTGTCTTATGCATAGACAGCCATCTCTCCGGCATTTAAATATTTCTTAAATATTAATAAATTTTTTCTGCATTACTATTAGCATGAATAATTTAATTCTAAGTGCTATATTGTAGGCATCTGAACTATCTTGAGTCACCTATGTTATAGCACTTAATTAACATGACTTGGATGACTGAGAATCTTCACCAACGTATGAATACTTTAAGTACATTTTTAATAATAATACTTATACATGTAATGAAGTATCTTCAAAGTATGGTATCAATGCATTTAATTAAGTGAACTGCGTGAATAATTCCTCGCCAATGGTACTCCTAGATATGTTTGACAATAGCACATATGTATTTATAGAGGTTGTGCTTGTGGTATTTACATTTACATGGTGCAATGGCTTTAAAAATGGATTAAAACTTGTACACTGAAAGATCAAGTCCCCACCTCTGGATCAAAGCTTTTGTCAGAGCTTTTCTCCCGTGCTTCCCTCTCCGCTCTCCAACTACTGATGTGAAATAAATAAATAAATAAATAAACTAAACAGTAAAGTTAAGTGGGCCGCCCGCCCCCTTCATAAAAAGCTAAAGACATTTTCTGGTATCAGTTATATTTAGTCTGCCAAACCTGTCTGGCTGTTTACCCTGTTAGTAATACAGTGTATTCCAATCATGGATTCTTTTCAAAGGATATTTCAAACTCACCTTGGGGAAATTGGGGGATATTTTAAGAAAAGAAAAATCTGTGTAGTGTTGGAAAAACACAAGAGGTAAACTATGACAAATCTGCTCTCTATGTGAGAGTCTGTGATGAAGCATAAGAGGAAGCTGAAATAATTTGAACTTTCACTGCTGCTTTCTTTGCTTGCAGTCACTATTAGGACATCAGAATTTACCATCAACTCTCATTGAAAATTAATGCTATTCAGTTTGTTGCCTACTGCCCAAATCTAAATGTAGCAGGAGATGAGTCAAATGGTTAGAGGAGAAAGATGTCTCCTCTGCACTGAATGAGCTGCCCTGTAGCTTAGTCATCCCTCAAATGTCACACACACGCAGAGAGGGAGAAAAAAAGTCTTGTTCATTATCATTGCCTGTGCATGTAAATATGATAATTAACACTGCAAAATAAATAATTACCATGACTGCTATCAAAGCATCTCAAAGCCATTTTTATCCCCAGCTGACACGCAAAGAGGAGATGATGTCAGATCACGTTTTCAGATGTGTTTGTGCATGCTTTCACAGGAATCTAAAGCTTGTATATCAGTGATACTCAACTTATGGCCTGTGGGCCAAATCTGGCCCCTGATAGGGTGCTGCCCCCCCCATCATTTTTCAAATTCACAATAAAAATAAAGTGATTCCCACTGGGAATTGTTTTTGCTTTTTAGTACAGGTAAGGTGCCAGAGTGCATAAAAAAGGCATTAAAATAGAGCTTGTTGATAAAAAAAGTTGCCAGAAATGTCCTAAAATTTTAGAAATGTCCTAAAATTCTAGAAATGTCCTAAAATACTAGAAACATCTCAAAACCCTTGAAATGTCCCACGATCCTAGAAACGTCCTTAAATCTGAGAAATGTCCTAAAATTTTTTTAAAAAAAAAACATACAAAAATCCTAGAAACTTAAAAATTGTCCTAAAATCCTAGAAGCCTCCTAAAATCCTGAAAATGTCCTGAATCCTAGAAATGTCCTAAAATTAGAGAAATGTTGTAAAATACAACAAATGATGTAAATTTTTAGAAACATGCTAAATTCCTACAAATGTACTTAAATCCTAGAAATGTCCCAAATCCCTAGAAACAACCTAAAATCCTAGAAATGTGTGGGGCTACTGCAACTGGCCCCTGGCCTTCTGACATTTTTGTGGTCCCCAAGCAAAGCAAGTTGTTGTAAAGCTTTGTTGAGTTGGCTCCCAGTTTAGTACTGCATCTACAGTATTTCACCTTACAGCAGACAATATGACAGCTTGCTTTTAGTGATCAGAAGCAATGCAACAGTTTTATTCCTGTTCCCACACACCATGTCTACAGGTAGGCCTATTTCAAGCCGGAATTAATTTCCACTGTGTCAGCAGTCACCTCTTACCTCCGGGATAGCTCTATTTCCTCGGAGGCCCCCTCTTCGCCTTGTTAGCCAGAAAGCTGAACGTTCTGCAGACCCTGCAACACTGTCAACCACTTCACAGCTGTCGAAAAATCCCCACAAATCACTTCAAGCATCTCCTGCCACTTTGCTCCTAAATTCAACCCCTGACAAATTCCCAGCCCATTTTACTTTATGTGCCCACAAGAATAAATGGTGTGTTGTTGCTGTGGTCCCCCTGTTGACCAAGTGGGGGCACTGTTGCATTTCCAAGCTTGTTTTCCCATGCAGGACACCAAGGTGATGAGGTACAGGAGTGCCACAAATACATCCTGTGTTATTCATGGTTGCAGGCAGAGCCCCACTGTTTAGGGAGACTCTGGTCAAAGGTTTGGGCACAATTTTCTGTTCACACACTTGCCAAAGACCTTTTAGGGTGCAAGTCAGCATGCTGCCTCACACCAGAAACACACACAAAAGGAGAGAGGGAGGGAGAGTGGAGGAGAGATAGAGGGAGATGCAGACTTGAATTCGGGAGCTGTGGGTGCTGCACTGTGTTGTCTCCTGAAGCAAATGAATATGACAAGTTCCTGCCGACTCAGTTTGCAGACAAACACCAAATCAGTCGCTGCTAAGCCAAGACTTTGCGTTGGAGGTGCACCTCTCCTCCCTCCGCCAAAATCACCCACAAACAAGGCAAGGCATTTTTTGTGTGCCACCTCTCAACAACAAGGCAATTCAAGGTGCTTCATGTGAGACATAAAGGAATTAAGATATAAAAGAAACACAAGGCAACATAAAAAGATGCACATGGATTTGATATAAAAGGATTAAAGCAAAATAAAAAAGATTAAAATAAGTTAAACAGAATAATACAGCTTTAACAGTAGAATAAAAACAGTGCAATGCAGGATAGGAAACAGGTGGCGATCATTTTCGGTTCCCTCGGCATCTGCCGTTGTAGCTGAACAGAAAATGTTGAAAGACAACAAGGCAGGTTTGTTTTCTTAGCTTCATCTCACCACAAATGTTTAAGTACAAGCACTGTTGTTCAAAGAAAGATTGCTGTAAGTCAAATTATTTTGCAATCATCATAAAAGCAGTCTTGTTTTTCTTCTCCAACAGCTCTGTAGAAGATCAGAAAGATAGTACAATGCAATCTGTAGGGTTTTTTTGTAGTATGACGTCCAAAAAAAGCCCAACTGCAGTTAAAACCATAGTAATGGTGCCCTTGTATAACTGCATCCTTGCTTATGGTAAAATAATCTGTACACAGTATCAACTTACTTATCAAACCAGTATATTGCAGCAACGCTACAATCAACTTTTATTTCCAAACTGTAGTGAACAATTGGTATCAGTGACAAGGACTCCCCAAAATGTCCCCTAAATCATATCATGTTACAACTGTCATACTGTTATTCCAGTATTTACTAGATCAGTGCATTTTCCCATCATTCAGGGCATGAATACTACGTCTCCATTCCTCTAGATCTGCTGACCAGCGCTCTGCTGCACGCTCAGACGATAGTCATGTGGTGATATATTACAGAACACAAAGAAAGAAGACAGGCGTGACACTAATACAAAATTACTTGACGTGCTCGTATAGAATAAAGTGGTGTAAGATGCATGTAGATGACACTGCACCAAACTGCCAGCCATGTTGAGTGCTGAATTTGTATTACAAATGCCACGCTAAACCCTTCCCCCCCATGTCCTGCGGTGTACTGACAGATAGCTAGTACCATCAATCAGAAGGTCCCATGATAGTAATTTCCTTTTTGTCTGATCAAACCATCAAAGTTGAATGTCTCTGAGGGAGGTGATTGGCAAGGTGATGACTGATGTGAGTGACAGTGAGTAAAAGGGGGAGAAAGGGGAAGGAATGAAGGAAGGAGCTCATTTAGAGTTTACCATCGTTCATTTGTGTGAAATAAAGTGCAAAATCAACCCCAGTAATTTTAATAATTGACATGACCTTTAACCCTTTAAACTAAGCTTCTTTGAGACGCCTTTCACAGACATTTAAACCTCTGAAACGTGAATAAAGTTGGTTTCTTTCGAAAACATGGGGGAGGGATGTAACAATGCACCATGAGGCAGTTCCCTTCTAGCACCAGCCACCTTTGTTCCAAGTGTAAGGGTTTGTTTTTAACAGCAGGGGACATTGTGAATGTCCAGAAATGCATTCATTGCATAGTTTGTATTTTGCATTTATACCCTACCTCAGATGTAAAAAAGAATTCTTTCATTTGATATAGAAAACAAGAGCAAATGTACTATTTACTATTTGTTGGAAATAATTAATAGAATATTTTTCAGTCATCATTTTTCTGTAATCTCATTTTGAATTTAAGAAAAAATTGTGAGAAAATTGTATTGTGAACCCAGTATCATGAATCGTATCTAATCAGAATCTGATATACAGAATATATATATATAAATTTAGGTTACACTATTATACACTACACTACCATAGTTTTTTGGGTCATTTCCTGTATTTTTAATTCTTTTTTTTTGTGTGCTTATTTCAGGTAATTTTCTTTTTTTCTTTTTTCTTTCTATTTTCTTGCTATTTTGGGGGTCTTTTCTTTTTTCTTCTTCCCATGTTTTTGAAAGAAATCAAGTCAATTTGTTCAGGTTTCAAAGAGTTAACATAATGAAGGTCAGAGGTCAGGGACAGCTACGAAATAAATGTAGTTTAATCTAAAGTCACTGTTCTGCTGATGCTGTCATATTGACTCCCAAAAGGGCCATCACTGCCTCCATAAAGTGTGACCTTTTGACCTTTATCCTTAACCTTCCTACTAAGATAACTGCTAATGTTGTGTTTCACAAAGGGTAGGCCTTAATACTAACACTATTATGTTCTTGTCAATAGTCTATAATCATGAGCAGGACAGCGAGATGTGCAATGTACCGCACAAACACCACACAATCCCTGTTTCATGGAAGTTGATGCCAGATAAACACGCTCACTCACTTGTGAGAGACTCAGATTGATGACTAAATCCACGTTCTAATGTCAAACTCACTGTTAAACAAGAGATCACGATTTTATTAGCCATTAAACTTAACTGAGGGCCAACTGAAATGCATGTCTATGTTGTGCCATCACTTGTGTTAACTGTCAGGATGGAGGAGGAGAAATTTAATTGTTTGCCCACTGTTACAGTTGCAGCAATTTATTTTTGTGAGGTTATCTTATCTGTTCATTCGAGTGTTTTGGAACGGAGCTGAGACAATTAGCCGATTATTCAATTAGTAAATAAAATTAGAAAATTAATCAGCAACTATTTGATCATTCTTGAAGCAAAAAAAAAATGCCAGTGTGTGGATTTTCTGCTTTTTGCTCTTGTAATATATTTGGAATGTTGTCAACCAAACAACATTTGAGGAGATCATCTTGGCTCTGACAAACTGGCATTTTTTCAAATAAACATCAATAGATTAAATGACTACTTCATTGCAAGATGACTGGCAGATTATTTAACAATGAGAAAAAATACAAGTTGCCCTATTTTTTCCTATTTTGCGGTGAAAAATGCATCAATATAGTATGTCTTTATCTTGAAATTCTGCAAAAAGTGGCACTAAATAAAGATTACATTGTCAAAAGGACAGTTTGTATATATATATATATATATATATATATATATAAATAAATAAATATATATGTATATATTTTTCCCCTTTTCTTTCAGAAGAAAGAGAGACATTCTCTATGTGTTGCATTGTCTGCCATTAAGGTGGAATGGCATTCTAAGAGTCATTTTGGTGCTGGAGTTAGAGTCGAAGCTAAGATGGCAGCATCAAAATTACACTGGCATCACTGCAAGTCATGAGCTGAGACTCTGCAGCTGCGTCCTAAATCTCCCTAGCAACCACAGATGGCATTGTCACGAAGGTTCACAAGCTGTGGACAAATAGAGGTTTAACATGAAACAGCCAGGCAAGAAAGCAGGATGTAACTGCTACACAGATGTGATTTGAGCGCACTTGTTCGAGCACAGCTACTGGCACTACCTTTAGTTTGACATTCTTTTTCTTCATATCTGAAACAAAACACTACAAGTTGAGCCTGGAAATCATCTTTTCTATGAATATTAAGTTGACTAATGCAAAACAAAATCTTCAGCAGTGAAATGACCCTCTTCCAGTAAAAATAGCACAAAAATGAACAATAGTTTACTGTATTAATTTAGGTTAACTGTAGGCTATGTAAGAGCTGCTCTGCCATCGTTTCCCAAGAGGAAGAGACCTTCAATATGGCTCCTAGCCATGTTTTCAACACCGGGACAAGAAACTGGGTCTGCCTTTTGAAGGGCAAGCTCCAAAGATGTTGTACTAAACTGCTGTTCAAATTTTAATTTGATAAATGCCGGGTATACACAACACGAGAGTCAAACCAATTTGGGGCCTGATTCCCCTCTTCCGAACAATGGTCAGCAAGGACCAGAGTTTTTTAGAGTTTGAAATAAATCGTGCCAAAATTTCCAGTGGTTTGAGGTTTGTCGAGTGTTTCTTACATTCCCTGACCTGCTCATAAGTCCATCCTGGCTGCATTAATTTTAAAAAAATTAAACATATTCAATATTTACAATCTAATATCCAGTTGAGAGTGGAGAACCCTGAAGATCGGCGGCTGGCCCGGGGGTTTCAGAGGGTATTAATGCAATATCAAATTGGATACAACTCAAAATTTAATCAATCTTAGCTTGTGCTTTAACATGTATAGTCCATGTACAATCAATCTCCAGGACTTCATCTATTTTTTTAAAATGCTGTCTTTGTGAATGATCTGTAAGAAGTAGTGCAAAACTAACAACTAGTTCATCATGCCCATTGTCTACCGTGCGTGTGTACTCTAAAGTCACATTTGATCGCGAGACATTTTTCTGTTTTTTTCAGGACTCTGGTTGTTGGTGAATGCAATCTGTTGGTGTGATCTTTACGGCTGAGCAAAGACTTAGATTTTACTGCACAAAATGCGTGAGAGTCCGTACATGAATGTTTTGATATAGCTTCGTTGATGTTGAATGAGGTTCTCAAACAATCAATAAATGAATATGTTCACTGATTTTCATGGAGGCATACATCACTTTATGGGTTAAGTATTCCTTTAAGGCAGACAGTGAAAACCACTGCGTAATACATTTATGGTTATGTATCTAGAGTATAAGTGGTACAATGAATAGACTTTTTGACAAAATTCCTAGTTTCCAAAGCCAATACAGGTTTTTTTTTTCTGGATTAGACTCAATAAGATGACTAAGTGATCACTTCCATCTGTTGGCACAGAAGAGAAATGCGCAATTTCAGTTTTTTCCTTTTATATTAGATACCAAAATGATACTTTCCATAGCAGTTATTACAATACATTCATTTAACCCCCCCACTTTTTTCTTGAGCGCATCCTCCCTGGAATGTGAAAAAAGTCTAAAAAATGGACAGTCATCCAATTGTGCCCCCCCTCCCCAAGCAGGATCTGCCAATAGCAACATTCAATGGCAATAGCCAAGTTTTAAAATTTTAATACTTTGCATAAAAAAGTCAAGAGATGGACATGAATCAATCAACAATATTACTAAATACCCTTTAATATTGCTGTTCAACAGTGGTTTGGGAGCTTAGTTAGCCTTGAAATACCTACACAGTTACATTATCAGAGTTTTGCTCTGCAGTAACACTATTCAGTATGTGTCTCACACAACCTGAATGGTTGTATGTATGCATTTTCATGGCCAAGAGCAGGTATACAGGAGATGGGGGTGGTTTCTGATGCGATGATTCATGTTGAGAGCCCCGGAGGTGTTGTACTGTATGCGCATAACTGAACAAAACACGTTGTTGGAGATACCCACAATAAAATGCCTGCACTCACATTTATTTACCTCCAAGTAAAGGTTTAACTTGAATTCGGTTCATTTTGGAGTATGATGCAAAAAGAGGATATACTATTCCTTTGCCTTTCTATCCATTATAATTATGTTTAATTCACTTTTTACCTTTATTTCAGTCATGAAATATCTAGCATTTAGGTGGCTGAGATCACATTTGCTTCTCTTTATGATTCACAATGACTGGCACATCCTCTCCTAAGCCAGACACTTAGCCTCTTGTGGACTTACACTCTTCAGATCTCCGAAATGTGTCATCTGAGTTCGTAAGCTACATCGCTGTAGTCCAGTGTCCACACAATGGGATTCAGCCTTGGTGTGAGTGACTCAAAGCTCAACATTATGCATACTCAACTGACTGCTACTGCTCATCTTTATTTTATGGTCCTTAAAGTTATAGTTTGGAGATCGACTGGAAAGCTTTTGTAAACAATTTTATGAAAATACTATTTCTACTGGCACTACTACTACCAATTACGACTTATAATAAAAGTGAAAACAACAAAACTATAAACTTAGATGCAAATAAAGTCTATACGGTTGCACATAGGTGGGTTTAATGTTTTTCTGCTATGAGCAGAACTTATTGTTACTCAACATTATTTCCATGTTTGTGCTTCAATGAGCTGCAAACTGACTGAGAGTCACAAACTGAGTCAGGCTACAGCTATGCACACATTTATACATGCCAAATCAAATGTTATTAAGGAAGTACAGTTAGAAGCTATAACACTAATAGTAATTTATTCTTGTAAACAGCATGATATAAAAAGGCACGCTAATTTGTCTCGTTATAAAAGCATTAATTGCATGTCAACAACTACATGCCCTACAGTAGAGACAGAAAGCCACCCTGACACACTGAATTGTAGATGTGGCAGTGTAAAATGTAACTGAATAATTTACTACCTGCTTGATAAAAAAAAAGATGAAAACTGTGTATCATATACAGGTCAAACAATACATACTTTACTGTTGTCCTGATTGGCCTAGTCACTTGACAGACAGTAGACCATGTCATTTCGCTTCAATAGCCTGGCCAATGAGGCCAGCCCAAATATTAACTCAGTCCAATTTTTTTTCCATTTACTACAAAAACTAGGGGCTGGCAATAAAACGACTACAATAATTATCTGAATATAACTTTCCTTGATAGATATCACTTTCCTTGGTGATGTAATGAAACCACACATACACCAGGATAAAAGGTGCAAATGTACTTAATTGCTAGTTGCCCTACACCGCTAAACAGAGGAAGAAGAAATAGTGGAAGGAGAAGAAGAAGACAACTTTACCGGCAGCCACGAGGCCAATACGTGGAACATTATATGTTGAAACAACTCAACACCCACATAAAGTTATTCAGTGTATTAACTCATGTGTGAACATGATTTCTGCCGTAGACATACCAGACACACATTCATCAGCAGTGATGGTTGTTTGACAATGAATAATCTATGCTAATTCATGAAGTCCATCGTTTTGACCATATTTTGGTCAAAATTTTCTTTTGTATATATTTATTCTTTTTACACGTAAAATATTTTTTAAAAATATCTTCCTTTGGGTTTGACATGCTGCTGACCATAATTAAGATTTCTCTGTCTATTTATCAGCATTACTTTCATTATAATCTTTTGAATCCATCCTATATTCTAGAAATGTTCTGTTGTTTGGCAAGTGTTTGTCATGTTATGGCAATAAAGAATAGTTTAAACAACAATTAACAAATTAAAATAAGCTTTTAAACTATATAAAAAATAATGATTTAGCATGTATTGTGATAGCTATTGCCCAACATATAAGGACATTTTTATAGTAATAACATTTCTTTTGGTCATATCACCTGCCTTTTTGCCTGTTCTTGTTGTTTTTTAATAATTTTTCATTATGCAGAAAAAAAACATGTTTAAAAAACAAAACAAATAAGCAGCACAAAGGAGAATCTAGGCTTGTCCTAAAGGCAGTCCGTTTGCACCATCATGTCAGTGGTAATTTGGGCATGAAAAACTTCTACAGATACAGATTTACTTAACTGTAAAAACATAATAGCCATAATATGTTTTCAGTAGTTGCAGAGAGACAAAAACCCATGTTGATATACAGGTAAGAACTCAGCAGACAAAGCAGCAAAGTGGCAATGACAGCTTGTATCACCTACACTACTTACAGACATTACATGACAGAGAAGGGCATGTTGTCATGGACTTCTGACTGTGGCACATTACCAATAAAAGACTTCGGCATTTTAATTAAGCCATCCGAAGCTATTATTTTCATTGTCAACAAAGTCTCCTGAAAGCAACAGGGGTCCTGTTTGACACCGCTTAAATATACTCCTGAGGAAGAGCAGTCATCTTTGCTGACAAGAACAATCATTTCAATTTCAACTGAGGCTACAATTACTGAAACATGTAACCCTCTTTTCACTCAACATACTCACATGAATCAGACTCACTGAAATTACCATGCACGTGAAATGTCTTGGTAACATTAAGTTACACAGTACATAAAGTACACACTGACTCACAAATTCCTAATGTAAGAGCACAAATACCTCACATACAGGCAGTTGAACAAAGGCACTGTGAAACATATCACTGTCACCATCACTTTCCAAATATACAGCAAGACTTCTTGTCTGCAAACAAATCGAAAGCTATCATCTCATGCAGTTACTTCTATATTCTTCTTCTACAGTCAGGCTGTATGTATAATGCACAGGGCTGTCGCTCCACTGATGGAAAAAAACACACAGTGATGGACTATGGATGTTGAATTCACTTTGAACTTTAAGCAACATGCTGGTGATGTCCTACACAGACCTCAGCACTACCCGTGAATGTAAACTAGGTTAGAGAATGGTGTTGTTACAGTGTGCGTATCATGGCCTAAACACTGTAAACACGGCTGCCTACAAGCCCGGGAGGATGCAGGTCAGCAGGTTGCACAGTATGATGACACAACTACTCTGGTACTGGATGTTCACTTTTGAACTCTGTGTGTAACACTGAGCGTTTGATCTATGTTTTAACCATTCTGTGTCCAAATACCCCACAAGGTATGAGTGCTTTTTGGTTTTCAGATTTCAGGGTAGATCTATTTTCTTATATTTATAGTATAAAATGAATTAAGACAAGATAAACTTAATAAATCCGACACCAAGGAAATTCCCTTGTTATAGCAGCTCATGAGACAAAAGCAAAGGGGGGGAGAAATGATTGAGTGATAAATAAAAATTAAACAAGATAAAATAACTTAATATAAATAAAAAATCTATAAAAGGTACAAACATTATATCCAAATTTTACTTATACATATACTATATGTCCATGATGGATAATTGCACAGGAAAATTGCATTTCACATATGATGTGTAGCTTATATATATATATGGCAGGGATGCACCTTTTGTGAAATCACTGCTGATGTTTGATATAACAATTTTGCTGATAACTGATACTTTTTTGTTGTTGTTGTTATTTAGTCCCCCTTTGTGCCAGGGAAACAAAGAAATCTTCTAAAAATAAAAATAAAAAAGAGTTAACTGTTTTAAAGTCATTTAGTCCTTTATTACATTACTTTTGAATGAGCACAGATTCAATTATATACATCTTTTAAAATAACCTTCCACATAAAAGTATTTTCTAAACCCTTTTTACCATATATCTCACAATTTCCTCTCTAGTTTTTTTTTATATTACTGTGAAAACATAAACTGTTTCGCCTTCAGACATTTATATTTATTAAAGTTTCTTGCCAAAACTAAATTTTATAAAGACAACATTTGAACACAGCATGAGAATGTTATAATTAACCTTCCCCCATTACCCATTTTTACTGAATAATTAATGCAAACTCTGTCAGCAGTTAATTCTGACCAACAGCTACTACCACTCTCTACCAGCTCTCCTCCTGCCAAATTTAACATGAATTCATTGTTCTCATTGTAGCATTATGAGGGAAATAACAGGGTGCTTCCTGTGCGCCAGTGAGTTTACTGCGTCCTTTTGTTTCAACAGCCTCTTGCAAAAGATCTTTATAGTATCAGAAACACATTTTCCATTATCTCTGTGAGAATGCAACACCATTAGTCTCAAGCCTTGCTTTTTAGCCTGTGCAAAATTTATGTGACAAAATGGAAAAACATCGGCCACTGCCACTAGTGAACGTCATCTATTTTGCCAACAAGCCAGTGGCATTCAACAAAGGAAATATCAGATAATACCGATGTTAGGCCAATAAATCAGTACATCCCCAGTATATGTATGCCGATCAATGACATAATATAATGATATATATCAGGGATAATTGCACAACACAGTATGTGTAATGTGTATGATACACACAGTATGCATATATCTCATAACACATATACACCATATAAATAATGTAGAAATATGTTTGAGATACTATGTATAATATGAACAAATACAAATACATTGGATATATTATATTTTACAGGTTGTATATTTCTAGGGTTACATTTTAGAGTCAGCAGAGTAAATGAAGCTGAGGAGTCCTGAAAATCATTTTGACACCAATGTAGACTGCAACAAATCCCCAAAATATCTGCAAGCTAGTTGTTTATTTTTTAGACACTGCCATTAAAGATTTGTCAGCGCATTTTTGTCTGTGTCGTAAGGCCATGGTGAATCTGCTCTGCTAACTTTCCTGCATCCACCCACACCTCCTTGTACTGGGTGCAGTTGCATTGCCTCCCTCAGCCAGTGGAAGGATCAACACAGGCTGGGCGGGATAATCCCCATTGTGCTAATCTCAGAGACTAGCCTCTGGGATGCCACAAAATTTACTCGTTGAAAAGGTTAGCTTTGCTGCTCAGCATGAACCCCCCGATCACAAACATAAACAAACTGGCTTGTAGTTATCTTGCCATTCAGAATGGCCTCACCTCACCAAAGCAGCCATGATCCAAATTGAAAGGGACAATCTTGGGCCTGGAAAGAGCTGAGTCATTACAGTTTTGTCCATATTCTTCCCTCAAGGTATAAACATGACACACTAGCTTTAGGAGACATTAAGCCAACAAAAATAACTTCAGGAATAGCAAAATGCTTTAGAGAAGAGTAATGAATTTATTGCACCACATTAGTGTGTAGATTTGATTTTGTTGGATGAAGCTAATCTGCGGCAGGCAAAAAAAAAAAAAAAAAAATCAGTTTTGGACTTGCTTACAAAAATATTCATATTTAACAAGCTTATACATATACGATTAGTAAGTATGCAAGTTGAATAATTGTCATAGCAAAGTCAAACAACTTTGTTTCTCAGTATGATTGAATACCAGCCTTAGGCTGGTGAGCACAACCATTTCTCCCTTTGTGATGATGTTATTCATAAATTCAATAGTCTTGCTTCTTTTGCATTAATTAACACGCAACACAAAACCCGCACCACCACAAATTAATCATGACCTAAAAATAAGAACAGACTGTAATTTTGTTTTTGGCATCACACAGCAAACTAGTCTGCATTGCATTTTTAACATGGCTTCCGACACCCAAGTGTAAGCACTTAGTAATCCTTTATTATCGCATTGCTTCTTCACAACACTCAATTAACGAGGGGAGACTTTATTTTACAACAATTCGGGGGTCTTTACAGGGGTCCCTGGGAGGTTCACAACCTCACACATGCTGCCCTTCTGGCAGAGTGTGTCGACAGATTTTCTTAAGAAGGGTGTTGTCTGCTGTTGTCACCAGAATAGAGCCATGGCACAGACTCTGCTCTGCTGAGTGTATTTCATAATGCAGTTGTAAGAAAAATGAGTTGTTTCTGACAGCCTCGTACAAAGACACATGTAGATATTAGAGGTGTCATTCATGATAATACCAGCATAATTCTTAATAAAAGTAAAAATTCATACTGTGGTAATGGCCATATTTTGGATGTCAGGCCTGGGCATCACTTCTGTTTTATGAACAGCCCCAGTTTTTTCAGACTCTTTCAGCATCTAACTGGTCAAAGTAAACTCAGTCAGCGGTATCCTTTCCTGCATGTGCACGTGGGAATCAGGGTCATCAGGTAATCTTGTTATGAACCTGTCATAATGTAAACCTACGAGTTCCTCACGGCACAATAAAAAGCTAATATATGAGAGTGTCAGAAGTCATCATTACATAACAGCCTTTTAAAATACATGCTGGTCTGTGTGTGTGTGTGTGTGTGTGTGTGTGTGTGTGTGCTGTTGTGGTTTATTTTATTTTGTTGTAGGATTATATTTTACACAGAATTGGACTCTCACTCTGGCATCGGCTACTGTTGTTGTTTGCAAACTAAGAGATAACTTTTGTTTAGGTTTTACTGAATATTTGAAGGAAAACTGTTATGTTTATGCTGACATATAAAACAATTAACACTCATTTTGTAGCAATTTTATGTTCTTGAAATGAATAATATATTTTTGTATTTTGTCATATCATCAAGAATATCGTTATCATGAAAAAGTCCTTAAGTATTGAGATATTATTTTATGGCCATATCACCCACCTCTTGTAGATACAGATGCATTATTTGTTACTATCTTGATAAAAAAAAAAAAAAAGGGCCCTTTTGCTACCTCTTCCTAATCATTTGCAGTAATCTCTGTATCAAACCACTATGTGCCTCACAGACAGTATAATCATTAGTACTTATACTAAAGAGAGGATTCCAGTTTGGCATCATCGCAATTTGCCCTGGCTCCCTCTCTACTTGTTCTTTTTAATTTGAAAACGGTAGATTTTTGAGAGGAAAACAATCCTTATGTTCTCATCAGTGGAGATTTTTTAATTAAACTAAAGTTCACTACATGAATGTGCACTCAGGTACCAAAATGAGAGAAAAAACAGAGACCAACAGAGTATGCTGACATTTGTACTGCTCCATCTTTGCCTCCAATTTGTTTGACCTATTTCATTTAGCTGACAGCTAAACTTTCCATTCTGAATCAATATGCAACACTTTTATGGTATACTATGCTTGACTGCTGCAAAGTGCAGGCTGAGATTGTGCCGTTTGACTTACAGTACAGTCCATCTTTGTAAATGCCATTTGCGTGCCACTGTTGTGTGGCTGTGTAAGTGAAAGCCAGCTATGTTGTGCTCAGTGAAAAAGATGTGTTTTTGAGCCAGACTTTGCCATGTACGAGAGTAACACACACAAACACACTTCTCTTTACAGGAAGCTGCTGGGTGTCCCACGGGATGATTATTGTTTCGAGAGGTTGGAAGATTTCTGACTTGTTGACTGAGAAAGGCATTCCCCCTAGGACTGAATGTTGAGAAAACACTTTGCTGCCAATCCCACATGCCAGCCAATCATTTGACCACCACGGCATCCTACTGAAAATCAATGACAACAAGCAAAAAAGTCTTAGGCACCAGATTTATTTTCCTATCAGGGGAAAAATCACATTCACGATATCACAAAAAGCATTTAGTCTACCCACTTTTCCCCAGAGGAGACTACACAGAGGTTGGAGTTGGCAGTAGGAAATAAACCCAACAAAATTCAGGCAGAGAGAGTGTTTCCCAATTTAAAATTTGACCTGGGAGATAAAACAGGTTTGCCTCTGTTATAATCAGTGTTGGGCAAGTAACTTTAAAAAGTTAATATTACATATTACTAGATACTTTCATTTGAAAGTAATAAGTTATCATGTTGTTTATAGCTAGTAATCAAAGCACAGAGGCTCAAGTTTATTGCAGTTTGTTTATGCATAAATCCAGTAGTGGGCGATATTTTACAGACCAACGAAGGCTCTACTCCAGAGTGCAGGTCTGACCTATTGACGTATTCACCTTCAGTGGTTACCACTTTGTATTAAAATTACGCTCTTATATTAACAATAGCATGATGATCTATAACAGTGAAATAGCCTGGACCTTTTTCAAAAAATGAACAGCCTTGGACACAGAGACAGGCAGGCAGAGACAGGATCAAAACCCGATAAATTATGAGATGGGATCAATATTTGTAGGCAAACAATCATATCAAATACAATAAACCAACCATGAGGTTAGCACAACAAATGGAGTGGCGTGTGAATCAGTCACTATGAGGAGCTTAAATTATTACACCGGAGCAGGAAACCCACCTGCCAGTTCCCGGTGTACTGGTCAGCTACAGCACCGGAGAGAGAGCTGTGATAAGATCCCCTTATGCTCACTGCTGCCAAGCAGACTTTAGATGCAAACGCAGAATGGGACACGTTGCAGATGCTGTAGGTGTGTAAATGTAAACACAATGAACATGATAAAGTACTTTAATGCGTCATTAGGGATGTAACGATCCATCAATCTGGATCAATATATTGATTAAATGGGCAACAATGCCGAATCATTGATGCAAAGTGAAAGCATCAATTCATATCTTCCTCTTTCAGATGAACCTTTATTCTGTTTAACAGTCACACTGCATCAGGCAGATGATGGCAACATTAGCTGCTCAGTTTCAACAATTTTCATCTAAAAAGACTTGCATGCAGGCTGCAATTTAACCTTGCTATTCTGCAGTGACTTCAATGAGTGGTGAAAAAGCTTCAATAATAAATGTAAACTGATTATGTTTTGAGTAGTGGAAAAGTTTGCTAGCCGCTAAGCTGATTTATGCACTGTAAAATGCCATAGGTTTATGGTAAAAAGGTTAGCATGTTGTATATATGGAGAAAACATGACTTGAAAAAGTCTGTCGTTTTGTCCATGACTTCAAAAGTTATAATTGAGCTGAGTTTTATACTTTTATTAAAAAGATCCATGTTTTGAGGATGTTGGGAAAAGTTTGTCTTCAGGACTCTAAGTCAGATATCCCTGAAGTTTTAGGGAAAAGATCATGGTTTGAGTTAAAATGAAAACATTTTTCCAGAAAGGATTTTCTGACAGAATGAACCAGTTTCAGTTGTTTATAATTATTCATATGCTGTTTGAATCTTTTCTGGCCAAAAGCAAAAAAAGGGGGTAGCAACTTCTTCTATGAATGACTGTGTGTGGCTTATGTGACGAGACACAAAAACCCTCACAGGTGCACTGGGGGAAGTGGTGCTGTGTGGCTCAGTCTGGATAAATGAAAAATGAAAACAAGTAACATTGTATCTAAGGTAGTCACGCATTAAATGACATTGTAAATATATTACCCTAAATCCTGTTGGTAACGTTTCATATTACTACTGCTAAAAAAGTAATATATTACTGTTACCCCCAGCACCGGTTATAATATACAGTTAAGTGTCACATGATACAGGGAGGAATAAATTTGCCAAGGCATACATTCAACCCCTTATTTAAATCCTGAAGATAAGCACTTTCAAGAGAGATATCAATTATGTTTAGGCTGAGACACTGGTCACTCAAGGTGTTCCCTGCCACGCAGTGGATAATGTAAGTGTCTATCTGAAACCAACTCATTTTCACTCGGAGATTGGGTATCCCTCATTCAGGCAATGATTGGATTTGTGACATGCTCTCCACTTAGGTAAAAGGAGTGTAATTATGGGCTTGACCTTTAGGGGCATTTTCTGCATCGAATCCTCTTAACAGAATTCAAAAGTGAAAATAAAGCTGTGATTGGTCGAATTTTGTACATTTCCTGGGCTGCACTTCTATTTCATGGGGTTAACTCATCTTGTGCTGATGTACAAGAGCACATGAAGAGGATTCTTTAAAAAAAATATATATATATATTACCATGTTTTTTAGGAGGTAAGGGAGAGGTGGAGACCTAGGTTAAGGGGGCTGCTTTTGTCTCTGGGCTTTGAATAGAATTGAAAACACCATCTTATAAACGTATTATTAGGACTGCATAGGATTGTTGAACTGATCAGCATCTTTTAGGCTAATGAAAAATGTTTGCCTGGATGCAGACTTTGAAATCCGCTGCCTCCATTAAGTTGACTGATTTGTCTGACATCATGAGATGAAACAGCAGTTTCTCGGATGAAATAAAAAAAGGTCAATGAATGCTGCAGGGGGACTAACAATCAACCAATCAGTGCCAAGGGCAGTTATTCTGTCTAGCGCTGATTTGTTCACCAATTAACTTGGCATGGCTATGCATCAGTGTGGACTTCAAAAAAACAGCTTTAAATTCAGGCAGATACATTGATCAGATATACATTAGACTGCACAAAATAAATTGATAATCTATATATTAAACAAATTTAAATATTACATATAGTAGTTTTTTTAAAGGATTTTTTTTTAAATAACAAAAGAAATGTATGTTCATTAGGGTTGTGACGATACTAAAATATCTCACATGATACCAATATCCAGAAAAATACTCGATACCATTTTCGTTACCACAAGGAAAAAATAAAACAAAAAATTAAGAGGCGTAAAAAATATTTGAGACAGGGATGCACAATATTGGATTTTTTTTTGCTGATATTGATATCCCCATGCATAAAAACTCATCTGGCTGATATTATACCAATATATTGATATATATATATATATTTTCCTACCTAATTGTAGTGATCAATAAGTCTCTCCTATAGTGGAACTAATATCATCTTATTGCATATATGTGAATATATATGAATATTGCATATTCTTATTGTGATAGCCCACCAGCAGATGAAGACATGAAATTACTTTTCAATGTATGTAATATTCATAACTTGTGCAAAACAAGAAAAATACTTCAACTTAGGATTGATGTTCAGAACACATTCTCCTTGTCACTTACAACAAAACAAAAATCTGTTTGCGATATCAGCAGAAATAAACATGTTTGCCGATTCCAAGTATTATTTTAAGGCAAATATCTGCTGATACTGATAATGTGCCAATATTATTGTGTATCCCTATTTTATGTGTTTTAAGTACATAAGTACAGAACTGCAAATGTAGTTCATCATTTTTTGTAAAACGTTTACTGGAATCTCACAGACCTCTGACAGAAGTCTTTGTTTCCAGGATTACCAATATCCAATTTGAGAAAACACAAACCAGTAGTCACTCCTCCTTAATCAGATAACAAAAAATTTACTTTCATACAGTAGAAGTCATATTACTCTTGGTATCGAAAAGCTGACTGTTGGATCATTCAACAGCAGGAAAACTTGCAGAGAAAGCAGTGACACAAACACATTATATAGTTGCTTAGTGATGGGTAATTGTTTCTGTAGGTACATTTCATATTAAAGGCTCTACATTTGACTAAATTGGAGCTTAATGACAATTGTCAAGATGCCTGAGACTGCTCTGGCTTCAGCATTTGATATCAGTGTTATAAAGTTGTTGGAGGGTTGTTTGTTGCTTTGACTGAGACAATTTGCGTAAGAAGCACAGCCCGTCGCACACTGGATGTACAAGAGAGATGCTTGACTGAGTGATGCATTATTGTTTCTGACAACACAGTGCTTGAATATTTCTTTGTCACAGTATCATATTTGCTGGAAAGTCGGGCATGCCATTTCTTGTGTACTGCGATTGGATTTTGTAGCACTATCCAGGAAAGATGTAATTGCTCAAAGAAACCATGTTTTGTCATGTGAATGTATTCAAATGAAAAGGAGACTGGTACCTTGGCACCAGCAGCTGCTACCGTATGATACCAAAATCAATGCAGGCGAGTATTTTCAGTTATTAGAGAAAGATGAAATTGCATGCTTGCATGCAGAGAGCACTTGACTCACAGAGGCAGTCAGACATCATTTAAGTGTAAAGTGTCTCTTTCTTTGACAGCCTCTTTTCTGGGGGGGGGGCCTGCTGGCAGGGGTCACTGTCCTCCCAGTACACCACACTCACTGCCTGTGTGACTGATTCTGAGCTGCGGATCTGCACAGAAAGCTGTTTGGATAACTGTCAGCTCTCCCTCTTTCTCATTGCCATCAAAGATGAAGGGTCATTTTTCTCCATCTCACCGTGACTCCCCTCAAGACGTCTCCCTCCAAAATGCAGAGGGATGGCTTCCTCGCCTCCCTCCCACCAGCTCGTAATAGATGGCTCATTTTTGAGTGACAGTCAATCCAGCATTTATACAAAATTTTCATAAAGTGGACTCATTCTGTATAATGGAGTTTGTGTTGAATGGAGTTCAACAGCATCAAAACCATGCTCTCATATGAGCAACAATATTGCTATATGAAAGGAGAGTTTAACCCTGAATATGTTCAAAGCCAGATCATTTTTGCATGTGTATACCAAAAACATTACTTCTCAGTAGGGTCAGGTAGGTGTAAAAATGTCAAAACCAGTTTGATATTAAGAGCCGGACCGGAGTAGTATACTGAATCTCACCATTAAGAGTCGCACTCGACTCAGCAGTTGCTCCCAAGTGAATCATAATAAATATAATGACACCGTGTCTCAATAGCAAATGAGCATCTGACTGTTGCATTGAATCTATATCAGAGCTCTCTGTCCACACTGAATCCATTAAAAATGCACTTCTGTCATATAAACAAACCACAAACATATCAGCTGTATGCTCCAGATCAGACTGGAGACAAAACCACTTCAAAGATGGGTGAGTAGCCTACTTGCTATCTTCCAACGTAACAGAAAACACACATTTTAAATTGTGATGTTTCCTGGAAATGATATACAATACAGCCAAGAGCAAATATGTTGTTAATAACGACAGTCATATACCAGAAGCCTTCAGCCTCCTGACAATCTCCCTGAAGCCAAGTGCCACCTTATTTAGATTTTTGTAGGAAAATAAGGAGGTATCCTATGAATGATTCCTCATTTCAACTTCATTTATCAGTCATTTCTTGTCTATTGTGGCGCTTTCAAAACTAGGCACAGGAATAAATTGGGAGTGGGTGTCCGACAAAAGTTCAGCACACTGTGCTGTTCATGGCCAGCTAGGAGACCTCTTTTGTTGGCTTAAAATCCAAAGTGTTGTTACATTTGCACAGTTTCAGTTTTCTTGAGAGACTAACTGCCGTGTCTCTTCTGGTGACCACAGAGAAAACATGACATCCCCAGCAAACAATCACAATGTGTGACGCTTCTTTCCACAACTTAAATTTGATCTCTTTTATGTTGCTGTGCTGGCTCACAGACACTAGTGGCTCTGTTAGTCTGTTTAAGGGTTGCAATGATATGAGATTTTTATGGTATGATAACCAGCTCTGAAAGTATCGATGTTTCATGCTATCACAGTCTTACAGAATTATTATTGCTATCAGCCAGAATGACCCCTAAGGGAATGAAAACAGAGGGGTAATTTCTGGTTCGAGTATTTTTTTCATTACTATTATTGAAATTTGAACACAGTTTTATTGTAAGAATGAGTAAAAAGTCTTTCTTCTGAGAAAAGGAAAATAAAGGTGGGACTATCTGTCCAGTTGCATTATTGTCAATCATAGATAAGCAAACCTACACAGTATGACAACCATCAATTTTCATTCCACAGTACACCTAAAAACCAGTATACTGCTGCAACCTTTTTTCCTTTTATAAACAAACATTATATATGTTAATCACATTGTCATCGTGTGACTTATTGATAATAAATTACAAGGTTTAGCACCATGACGCCATCCACACAGGTTGCTGATGTAAACTACTTTTTAATTTGCCACAAAATATTATAATGACAAAGGCCAGTTCAGCTGGTTTCATTAAATCTTAAGCTTAAGCTTATACAACAAACCAAACCAGGAAAACCAGAAATCAACCCATTTTCAGGTACTTTTCCTGCCACTACTTCTTAAACAAACATTTAACACAAAATCCCACTACATAAGCATCAGAGTAGACTTTGAGGATTTCATAGCTGTGCCCGCTGGCCGGGGAACATACTGAAACTTGTCTCCAACGTGGAGTTACAGAGCGCCCCAGACAATGCCAAATATTACAGAAGCTTCCTCTCCTCCAGTTGCCACCATTCATCATCCTCAGCCGGAGGACTCCTAAGCATCTCTCCCTTTGGGTGAGAGATTGATGGTGACCTCAGCTCAGTTTATCGAGCGTCCACCTACTCTTCTTGCCTAGCGAGCACTAACCATGCAGCCTCCCTCTCCTCCGGCCCACCTCCTTCCTCTAGCTGCTGTGAGGCGGGACAGATTTCTGTTGCTCTGACAGGTAGCTTGGACCGCGATGATATGAAAAGATGTCAGCTCCTTATAATTCCCAGGATGCACCATGTGACTGTTAGCCCCTGACAGATATGGTGATGGGACCCTGTCTGATATACTCCAGCGACCTGTTTGTCTAAGAAACCATCATTTCAAATCCACAGCGGACAAGTTCCCAGTCCCTCTATCAAAGGACAGAGTGTACCAAAGCTTGAAAATAGTTCAATACTTTAAAATGTATCTGCATGGAGCTTTTCTATCTAGCTTTTGGCTTAAAATATATTTCATAAACCACACATTCACAAACATAAACATATTAAATTTTCAAGACAAAATCTTCCCTGTGTTATTTCATTTGACATACATTACAAATCTGCAGTCACCTGAAAAAAAAAAAAAAAACACGGTGAATTGCAACACAACTCAAACAACCACACACATCAGCCTCACTGACAAGGAATGATTGATTTTTAAATAGAGACGTTATTGATCCTTATCCAGGATGTAAATGAAAGCCTCCTCGACATCGCTGCTGACAGCCTGCGCCTGTTCTATTAGGGAGATGAGAGCAAACGTGTGGAAAAATGAAGGCCATCTGTCTTGATGGTGCCATGTCCTCTGTATGCTGTGTCTGATGTAAACAACTCCATTTTTCAAGATATGACGAACCTTGGACTGTCATAACAGACACAACACCCACTGAGACCCCCAGCTTCCATGGAGCAAAACTCAGCAACCTCTGACTGATTTGTGCTCAGACAAATCTTTTTGAAGGCACGACTGCATGCATTCTTTCTGCACTGATCGCGCTCAGATAACGAAAGTTCCAAAGGTCGGTGGACACGGACTCCACAAATTACAGTAGCACAGAAGCATGCTTGACTTGATGTGTATGCTCAGCTAATAATATCCTATAACAGAGTGGCGAGACTGAGCACATGCCCTTATTATCCCACTTGGGGCACAAGGGCAACTCCTCCTTCAGGCGTACGCACATGCTGCCGGCATCCAACCCGTTCTGCTCTATCAAGTGCCCACTCACTCAGTCAAATGTCCACCTCGTCAGGTAGGTTAGGAAAAACCTGCTTGAATTATTCGATGTTCTGTTACAGAGATTTCCGGTAGAGGCTGACTACAAGTAAAGGCAACTATTTCAACAGTGGAGTCATTAGAATACAATCCAGTAAAGGAAATTGGAGATTAGTAGCATCAATTACCAGATAATACACTGGGGATTACTCCACATCACAACCTATGGAAAAACCAGGCTAATAATCTTAAAATAAATTTTAAAAAAAAACCCAAAATATTAAACACAAAACCTCTCACATTACTACCCAGTGACTAAATAAGAAAGTATGATTATTATATTAAGATCCACTAATACGTCATAGTTTGGACTTCCTTGTCAGCTGCTATCAGCTTATTGCTGATATGTAGTAGGGGTCAAAAAATATTTGGCTTAGCTGTTTATCGGGGCTGATATTTTGCGTTCTGCCAATTATCTGTGTCTGTGTTTTATTTTAATGATTGGTGATAAAGTGAACTTCAAAAAAGTCATCAAAAAGTGCAAAGAAAGTGTCAGCATGGGAGAACTTTTACATTGTGAAACCTCAGGGAGCTCTTTGTATTCATTCATTGTTTAATTTAAATTTTCACTTGACTTTATAAAAAAAGTTGCTCAGAACTTACTGTAAATGATGTTGAATATTTTGATTAAACATTTACTGAAGGCCTTTAATCAAAGTTTTGTGTTGGAGTTTGTTATATTCCAATTTATTATTATTTCTAAATATTATAAATATTGACGGACAGATTTTCATTTTCATGTAAATGCATATCGGTTCCAAATATCGGTTATCAGTCTAACTACCAATAATTGGTATAGGTATCGGCCCTGAAAAATCAAAATCGGTCGACCCTTAACATGCAGCCATCCGACTGCAAATAAGTACAGTAGCCATTTA
Organism: Plectropomus leopardus; assembly: GCF_008729295.1. Taxonomy (NCBI): domain Eukaryota; kingdom Metazoa; phylum Chordata; class Actinopteri; order Perciformes; family Serranidae; genus Plectropomus; species Plectropomus leopardus. Next base: position 26,951,039 of record NC_056471.1, read on the forward strand.
TTTTTATGCATCTGCACCTAGCTGTGGCTGGGGGCATTATGTTTTCAGGTTGTCCATTGGTCCGTCGGTCCGCCGGTCCGTCACTCCCATTCTCGTGAACTCAATATTTCAAGAATGCCTTGAGGGAATTTCATCAAATTTAGCACTAATTTACACTTGGACTCAACAATGAATTGGTTAGATTTGTGTTTGAAGGTCAAGGTCACTGTGACTTGCATCTGTCTCATTCTTGTGAACGCGATATCTTTAGGCCTTTAGGGAGTTTCCTCAAATTTTGGCACCAACCTCTACTGGGACTCGAGAATGAACTGATTAAAATTTGGTGGTTGAAAGTCAAAGGCCGAGGTCATTATGTCCTCGCAAAACATGTTCTTGGTTATTACTCAATAATTCATACACTAATAATGACAAAATTTCTCACAAATGTCAAACAGGAAAAAATGATGAAGAGCTGACATTTTCTGTCCAAAAGGTCAATGGTCAACTTCACTGTGACATTATAACATTCTGCAAAAACACATTTCTGGCCATTATTCAATGTCATATCTCAGAAACAGAACATTTAGTCAGATACTGAATTGGTGACACTTATCTTGGGTTTCAACCTCTAAACTGTGCTAATTGCATTAAATCATGTGTGTTGCTGTAAGGAAGATGTGAAGCATGTTTTCACAAACATGGATGTAAACTGGAAGTGAAACTTGACTGGTGTGCAGAGATGCACAACTGATATGCAGTAATTCAAGTTTTCTGCAACTTTTTCATTTCCAGCTGAAATGAATGAACATTTCAGGGATTTTTTGATGTACGGTAACTGAACCAATCCCTGAGAATTTGAGATTGTATGTAATTATTGCTGTTTTTCATTGGCCAAAGTGCTGGAAACATCACACTTTTTCAAATCTATTGGTCCACATGAAAAGATCAATAAATAGGCTGCCGTGGTCTTTAAAACCAACAACTCCACAGTACAGCAGAGAAAAATACGAGGATAATTAAATGGACAGTAAAGTATAGTTTATGTTACATCTATTCACCTCCCCAGATGGAAGAAGTTAAGTTTTGATTTCCTGAACAACTCAAATTTATCTTGAGGCTTTTAGCTGCAAGGTGAAACCCTTCAAGCATTTTTTAATGAAACTAAACTGTTGTATTATTATGATACGTGTCAATATGGACAGGGAGCCTGAGATGTTTCCAGCTGCTTCAAGTGATTCACTGTGAGTCAGTCTATGGATACGCTCACTATCACAGGAAGCAATTATATACATTTTCACAATGATAGTCATTCACGGAAAAAAAAAAATCACAATATTGTCAATTTATAGTCACTTTAGTATGATTGTTACTCATGAATGTAGGTGTAATTATAAGCCATTTCAGTAACTTTACGGACAAATAAAGTCAAAACTCCGGGAAGCTTTGTGAATGTTTAACTTACAAGCAGAGTTTGTGATGCTCAGAGTCAGACAGACTGCTGTCTGCACCCAGATGGTTTATGTGTATTTATTAACTACTTGCATGGGTTGGCCAACACATTTGACTGAATAGGGACATCTATGGCAACTGGAACCTTTTCGTTATAGCTGTGATGTCCCATCACAAATGACAAGGGAGCTAGTTTATAGAATGGGTTTGTTGTCATTGCCAATACATAACGGTGCTCTTGCACTGCACTCCCTGTCTCTCTTTCCTTTACAGCATATAAAAGGTATACTTTGCAGGAATTGACGGTTACTGTTTGTAAACAGTATTGTTTGTGAAAGTGAAAGTCAGCCTCAGACTCACTCCGCTTGGCATTTCGCCTCGCTATATTGGCGGTTTTGCAGTACTTTGTCCACAATTTTCAGAGCCTAATATTGGATGTGTGCTACGTCTGGCACCTAGTCGCTACCTTTTTTTTAAGTTCCAACCTCAACTGCGCACTAATGCCCAGTAGAGTCCTGGAAACAGCAAAATAAAAGTCAAAACAGGCACAGGGAAGGCTCTCTGCAGATAAATACAGCGCCACGAACTTCAACTGGGTCTTAAATTGGTGATTGAGAGGGATTACTTTTGTATGAGGAGCATCCTGCATCGTACATCTATAACAAAATATTCATTTTTTTCAACATATACATTGAGATGCATAATCCAAATTTATAAAATGTATTTGATTTGAAGAGCTGCACCTATAAATAATTTTTTTCTGATCGTATGATTGTTTTCTTGATTAGTTGACTAACCTCACAACAAACTGATCAATTATTCTAAAGATTTTCTTTTAAATTTCTCAATTAATATGACAATTAATTTGGCCAAAACACACAAAAAAATGTCTTATTATTTAAATAATTCTATTGATAATCCTGATATATCATGCCTGGGTGGAGACAAAAAGTATTAAGGACAATGCTGTCTGCTGCATTCTTGACAAAGTGCCCTGGGACGCTTTCACTTCAAGTGTCAGTTTTCCTCCCGTGAGAAGTCATTTTAGCTACAGCCATAGGCTGCAGCACGCTTTCCGGTGGATTCCACGCTCCAACCTGGTGCAGCTTACTACAATGCAGAGCACCAATGCAAATTTTGCAAATGTACATATTTTGTGTTCGATGAAGTCGTTAACTGTAATGAATCACCCCAGCCCTACTGATTTGACCATAAGCGTATCTCCTAAAAAAGGGATGATGTCTGTAAAACTTTGCACATTCTGAGCATCTAAAAACAGCAATGTCCTTGCATCATCATACTCTGAATGTTTAAAATGTAAAAGGTGTACTTTTGATTACTGCATATACTGCTGAAAATCCCTACAGCAGTACAATTAGTGACAGTCTTTTATAAACCATCTTCTAACAAATAGCAGAGCTGTGGGTTCTGCTGCATGAACTAAGGTTCTCTTCCCTTTGGAAGAGCAGCAACTGTAAAATTACTGCCACTAAGAGGGTATCAGTTGAACAATTTCCATCTTAATTGTGTGAAAATGAAACAATTTCGTCTCTCAGATGTGGGGGAAGTGTTTGTATTTTACAATTCAGTCATCATCCGATTGAATAACTTCACTCTGTAGCTCCTCGCTGGATTGGATGGCCTATTTTTGAGCATGCAATACTCACACTCCTCCCCTCAAAAACATGTGATACGATCACATAGCCTCAAGCATGTTTTAATGAGTTGCTGAACAAAAATAACTATTTTTGCTCTCCATGGTGTGTACAGATTTATTAACTGAAAAATAAATTGTCTTGACTCGGTTTAGCTATCACAGTCTCACAATGATCCTTCTCAGAGACATTTACAGTGCCTTGCGAAAGTATTCGGCCCCCTTGAACCTTGCAACCTTTCGCCACATTTCAGGCTTCAAACATAAAGATATCAAATTTAAATTTTTTGTCAAGAAACAACAACAAGTGGGACACAATCGTGAAGTGGAATGAAATTTATTGAGTAATTTAAACTTTTTTAACAAATAAAAAACTGAAAAGTGGGGCGTGCAATATTATTTGGCCCCCTTGCGTTAATACTTTGTAGCGCCACCTTTTGCTCCAATTACAGCTGCAAGTCGCTTGGGGTATGTTTCTATCAGTTTTGCACATCGAGAGACTGAAATTCTTGCCCATTCTTCCTTGCAAAACAGCTCGAGCTCAGTGAGGTTGGATGGAGAGCGTTTGTGAACAGCAGTCTTCAGCTCTTTCCACAGATTCTCGATTGGATTCAGGTCTGGACTTTGACTTGGCCATTCTAACACCTGGATACGTTTATTTGTGAACCATTCCATTGTAGATTTGGCTTTATGTTTTGGATCATTGTCCTGTTGGAAGATAAATCTCCGTCCCAGTCTCAGGTCTTGTGCAGACTCCAACAGGTTTTCTTCCAGAATGGTCCTGTATTTGGCTCCATCCATCTTCCCGTCAATTTTAACCATCTTCCCTGTCCCTGCTGAAGAAAAGCAGGCCCAAACCATGATGCTGCCACCACCATGTTTGACAGTGGGGATGGTGTGTTCAGGGTGATGAGCTGTATTGCTTTTACGCCAAACATATCGTTTTGCATTGTGGCCAAAAAGTTCGATTTTGGTTTCATCTGACCAGAGCACCTTCTTCCACATGTTTGGTGTGTCTCCCAGGTGGCTTGTGGCAAACTTTAAATGAGACTTTTTATGGATATCTTTGAGAAATGGCTTTCTTCTTGCCACTCTTCCATAAAGGCCAGATTTGTGCAGTGTACGACTGATTGTTGTCCTATGGACAGACTCTCCTACCTCAGCTGTAGATCTCTGCAGTTCATCCAGAGTGATCATGGGCCTCTTGGCTGCATCTCTGATCAGTTTTCTCCTTGTTTGAGATGAAAGTTTGGAGGGACGGCCGGGTCTTGGTAGATTTGCAGTGGTCTGATACTCCTTCCATTTCAATATGATTGCTTGCACAGTGCTCCTTGAGATGTTTAAAGCTTGGGAAATCTTTTTGTATCCAAATCCGGCTTTAAACTCCTCCACAACAGTATCTCGGACCTGCCTGGTGTGTTCCTTGGTCTTCATGATGCTCTCTGCGCTTTAAACAGAACCCTGAGACTATCACAGAGCAGGTGCATTTATACGGAGACTTGATTACACACAGGTGGATTCTATTTATCATCATCAGTCATTTAGGACAACATTGGATCATTCAGAGATCCTCACTGAACTTCTGGAGTGAGTTTGCTGCATTGAAAGTAAAGGGGCCGAATAATATTGCACGCCCCACTTTTCAGTTTTTTATTTGTTAAAAAAGTTTAAATTATCCAATAAATTTCGTTCCACTTCACGATTGTGTCCCACTTGTTGTTGATTCTTGACAAAAAATTAAAATTTTATTTCTTTATGTTTGAAGCCTGAAATGTGGTGAAAGGTTGAAAGGTTCAAGGGGGCCGAATACTTTCGCAAGGCACTGTAAATAGAAGGCCTATACCACTGACACACAACTTATGGCCCGCTGGCCAAATCTGGCCCCAGACAGGGTTCAAGGTGGCCCCCAAACATTTCATAATTCATAATAAAAAAAAAAGTGATTAACATTAGGAAATGTTTTTGTACTTTTACTATACATAAGGTGCCAGAGTGGATAAAACAGCATCAAAATAGAGCTTATTTATCAAAAGAAAATTCAAGTGGGGGATCTCCCACACTCTCTGACAGAGGTCCTTGCTAAGCCCATAATGTCTTAAAATCTAAGAAACATTCTAAAATTAAAATTCTAAAATCCCCAAAATGTCCTGAGTCCTAGAAATGTCCTAAAATCCTAGAAACATTCTGAAATCCAAAATATGTCCTAAAATTCTAGAAATGTCTGCTGCGACTGGCCCCTGTCCTCCTGTCTACTCCTGCTTTATATCCTTCAAACCCGAGGGCAAACAAGGAAGGAAATCACCTTGTGTGCTTCTCAGCCCCAAGCAATGCGAATAAAGAGTGCTTCCTTTCCAGACTGGATCTCTGTTGCTTTTGATCAAGTTCCCAATCACATTTATGTCTGATCTGCTCACACTCCAGCCCTGTCGACACCATTTCCGCTGGCAATTTATACCCCCAGACAGGTTAGTGGATTGAATCTGCAAGACAGTATCCAACTGGCTACTGCCAGAAAAGACAGGGTCCGTCAGAAGCCCAACTTTTTGTGGCAAATTGTCACATATTCAGCAGCGCGGCTTAGTTTTACTGCTTCAGCACCAATATTGCTCAATGTCTAAATGAGGAATCGCCAAATGTTTTCACATCAAAAAACCCCATTTAGATACACATTAAAGCAAAGACCCCCTTTTCATTAGTGCTTGTTCCAAAGCACCCCATCTGATATGATCTCTGCGAGTTTAGAGTTTTGGTACAGAATTATTTAACAGTGTGCACTGTGCAGGGAGTGCGCAATGATATGGGCAGTCATACTTAGGATCTGAATGATCATTTTGCACGATCGTTTCCATGATTTTAGGGTAACTGAATAATTATCAAATGGAACTGCTTTTCATTTTAGTTGGTACAGCCAGAATGGTCTCGAGGACCCCTGATGGTACACAAATGTCACTTTGAGACTCACAAATCTAAGGCATACACATACCAGGCATGTTTAAAAATGCCTTATTAATCATTTTGAGAACATGTTGGGAAAAATGTCTGTAAAACATTTAGCAGATTCCAGATTATGAGAAAATACTTTTTTATGAATGCATTTATTTGTAAAGTTAATATTTTTTGAACAAATTTTAGCCTAGAAGCAGAAGTGGTTCAGGCCCATTTAAACCACAGGGATGGGGTGAGACTGGGTGCAGCTGTTAGTTAATATAAACTATGCCTGTAACTATTTCTGGAAGTAAATAAGACACAGTTGGTGACATTTTACAAACAAAGTGATGATATTCAATGACTGTTACTCTCTTGTGTGGTAGAATACAAACTACACAGACTATTATTTAACAAAATGATTTACCACACATTTATAGGCAACAGATATGCCATATGTTCACATCAAAAAGCAAAAAACACAGAATACGTGTGGCTTAGACACATTATCTATCCTCTTGACATACAAAGTGAACTTAAATATAATATCTAACAGTGTCAAAGAACAAAAATACCCCAAATGACTTTACAGATAACTTCAAAAAGTATATGTTAACCTCAAAAAGCAATGCATGTATCAAATACATGACTTACAAACCCTTCCATACTTGGCAAACAAATAATGCCTCCTAAAATTGTTCATTCACATCAAAAAGTGATGGATGTATCAAATAAATGACTTAGAAGCCCTTCTTACCTACTGTATATGCTTGGTATACAGAGAATACATCACAGATCATTATACATCATCTGTGATTGTATATTAGTTACTCATCAGAGCTCGTTGGCTGGGGTGATACAAAAAGGGGGGGGCATGTCAAATAGATTTTTAAGCACAGGGATGTGTTTTTTTTTATTATTATTATTATTTTACATAAAGGGCATACACATTTAAATGGTAGTATTTCATATTTATTCTACAGCTGATTTCTATAGTTGTTATAGCCAAAAACTGTAAAAACAGTTGTTTGATTTTCAAATTTTTGACAGTCGTTTACCACATTGTGAGGGACAAAAGCTTCTATCAGAAAACACATAACCAAATCTAACCTTCAAATAATGACACTCCATCAACACCACTTTACATTTAACATTCAGCCAACTGTAACCAGCCAACCAGCATGCAAGACAAGCATGAAAAAGTTTCTTTTCAATGTTAGAATTTCATCTTCAGCATTAAACTATCAAACATTAAAGGGCACATTGTAAAAGTCTAATAATGTATGGAGGAGGCATGGTAATGCATTTTCCACCAGACACTTTAAGGAGCTCAAGGAGAAATATTTATAGCTTTGGGGAAGAGCAAAGTAAATAATTAAAAAAAAAAAAAAACTCCCCTCCTCTGGTAAATAAAGAACAGTCCCTAATACTGCACAGTTTAAAAACAAACCTTTTAATAACCAACTTTAAAACCTTTTCTATAGGATCCGAATCTCAAAAAGTACAATTGCAGATTACAATAAACACCCCAGAAGCCTGTGCATCTTTGTAAGTTACAACAATAACATAATAAATTTGACATACACGCAAACAATGCACCATAACATGATCTCAATATCTAACTGTACAGCTGCACAGACAATAAAAACACGGAGCCAACGACACTGCAGGGGCGACTGAGCAAGACTTAGCCATCAGTAAAGCCATATACGGGACAGACACGCACAGATCAAAAGAAAGATAAACAGTGAATCTGACTCACGTTGTTTGTAGTTGAAGGTCTTTTTGCTTCTCCCTGTGGCGGCGACGTGGTCAAAATCCGTGTTCCCAAAACACCGGCAGCGGCAGTTACCGTTAGCAATACGGTAAAACTAGCTAACTAGCCTAAACTAGCTAGCCGACCACCAACTGCGTTTCTTAACTTTGACAGAGGTGTCTAACTTTAACTCTGACGTTATATGTTAATGTGTAAAATGATTTTACAATCATTTCCAGAGTCGCTGCCGAAAGTTACGAGTATTCTTGCAGTGACATGAACTGGTGCGTTTCCTCAGCTCAGTTGACTTTTAGCTAATAAGCCTTACCTGGCTTCCTGTGGTAACGGTAGATTCGAGATGCTGTAATATCGCGATAAGTTACCATCATTTATAGCGTGACCATTATATGACAAAGTAATGTGATAACAATTATGGGCTGATATTTTGCAAAATGTAGCTAAACTCATTTAATATTTTATGACTGTCCTTTTATTAGGGGTACACTTCTGTTAGTTATTAGGGACTGTTAGTTATTTATGATAGGGGAGGGGGTGGTGAAAAACGAGGGAGCACTTCAAATCATTAAATATATATAAAAATATAGAAAATAAAAAAATATTTTTGTTTTATGGTGAGGGGATGGTCACACATCGCATTAAATCTAAAAGTAGCTCCTTGTATTTTCCCCTTTTAAGCTACTTTTAAGGGGCAAAATTCACACATACAAAGGCAAAATTTCAAAAAAACATCAACAAACAACAACCAAAACAAAAAATAGTTTTGTGATAGAAATTAATTTTTACATAAAATCCTATGCACTAAGCACAAAAAGAAGCCTAAATTACTATATTGTGAAGGGATTTTCTTAACTTAGTGTTGATATTTTTCTATTATTGTTAGCCTAAATATTATCTTTACTGACTGTTTTTATTTATTTAACTTAATTAATTTATCTGTAAATGCTTATCCTTTTTGGGGTCAAAGGTGGGGGGCTGGAGCCTCTCCCAGCTGACATTGGGCAATTAGGCGGGGTACACCCTGGACAGGTCACCACACTATCTCAGGGCTGACGCATAGAAAGCTTCCTATCAAAACTTGCTATCAAGAATGGGTGTTTTTTTGCACAGAAACTGATATTAGTAATAGCCCAGTTCCAATCGAGGGATCTCCCAAAAATGAAAATTCAGTCATTATCTACTCACCCTCATGCTGAATAGTTTTAATCTGACAAAGGGACTTGTTGCTTGCTCCTAACTCCACCAGTCTGTCTTCGTGTGTGGGGCAGGTTTCCAGGTAGCATGTAAACACTGGCGTGCAGACACCGCAAGCTCTTGCTGGCCTCGCGCAACATGGCGCTAGTGACATTATTCAAAACAACTTGGCATGTTGGGACTTCAGGACACTTGGATTACTTCAGACGAGCAGTATGGAGACATTTTGTGGTTTTATTATGTATTTTTTAAGGTTTGAATTCTGGTCACTATTTGCGTTAATTGTTTGTGACATGAGTGCCTCTTCTCTGTGAACCTCCGACTGTGTTTTGTGGACTATGAAACTTCACCCAACTTTCCAGCAGCATTAGGGTGAGTACATAATGACTGAATTTTCATTTTTGGGTGAACTATCCCTTTAAGTGCCCTGGTAAGCTATTCCAGTGAGCCAGCATGCACAATACCAGGCTTCTGCTGAGTAGTTAATAGTTAATGTTATGAAATACTATATAATATCACATGTCAAAATGTCTGCTCTAAAAAGATCCATGAAATGGCTTTATAATGACAAATAGTACCACAATTAACCAAGTGCTGAGAAACTGAAGCGTAACCCACCCAAATAATGCCGTGATTATATAATGAATACCTCAGTGGCGCCCAGAAATGCAATAATAGCCAGAATTTTAACTTGTATTCAATGTCATATTTTTGCCTTTCTCTCTCTGACTGAAAACCAATAGGGCATTATGATTTGTGCATTTATCCAAATCAATAGTGTGATCTATAAGCGCAGTGAGTCTGTAGCCTTATTAGAATCAATACCCATTATAATATTCATGTGTCTTTTCAGGGCACAAATTTGATGGCAGGTGCAGACGTTTTACTAAACTACAGGGGGTGTGTGTGTGTGAGTCAGCACTGTTTTTCTCAATTTTTCATCTGTTGACCAAAAGGGTTGGTCTGGCTGCAACCTTACAGGAGCGGGGTGCTCTTTTTCAGGCTGAACATTTCTCATTCAACATTAACTACCTTTTAGCAAGGCAGTAAATCCCACCTCATCCAATTAGCACTTGGGGATCTGACAAAAGATTTTTAATGTGTTAGACTAGAACATTTGAGCAGAATGAGCCAGGGCAATGATGAAATGAGTAACCAGCAAGAATCCTCTATAACATTTAATGAGACGCTCAGCTGTTCATGTTCCCTCTCTGGTATAATCAAAAGCATGTGCAAGTGCAAATTAACTGTACATTGTAATTTAACATGCAGCATATTCTCCTGATATTTCAACTGAAGAGACATATTGAGAACTTCCTGCATAGCAAAAAATGACACACATGATAATGACATGACATGATCGCCCCTGCAGTAAAGGAAGCTGTGTAGTTGTTAGGCAGTGTTACTATGATATTACTCTAAAACTATCAATAATATATGTTGAGCTATATCTCAAGAATCAATTAACATCTCATTCTCTCACTCCTTGAGGGTAAGTGAGTTCCTGTTTTATAATGATCCGCTGGAAAAGCAGAGTGAGAGAAATTACTAATTTGTCAGCAATCAGCTGATTAGTATCCAACACTTAGTATGAAGTGACCCAAGGATGATGTTTCTCTGTAAGCCGACGTTGAAATTAGCATCACCTAAGTTCCTTCATTAAAAAGCCTATGGGATTTTTACATTGGATTTTGGATTGTTGGGAAAAAAAAGCTTTTAAGTTTATGATATGTTTATAATCTCCACAAATGAACACCACTTTTAGGATTTTAGAAGCCTAAATCCAATTGCCAGAAGTAAAAAGCTAAAGTTAGGCTATAAATGAACTACGGTCACGTAACTGAACATCACAAACTGCTTAACTTTGGCACCACAACGAGGCTGTATAGCTGTGATCAGCACGGTGCAACATGATGACATTTTGTAGTCACATTTAGCCACTTGTTGGCAACCGCCTTTGTTAAAATACTGTCATATTTAATGTTGTAAAACAAGAAGTCTATTAAGAAACTTGGGCCAATCAGCTTGATTTCTTTCAAAAACATAGGAAGAGGGCAATGAGCAAGAACAGAAATGACAAACAAAGGCAAACAATTAATAGAAAATACAAGAAAATTATCTGCAAATAAGTGGACAAAAAAATTTTAAAAATAAAAATTAAAAAAATTGAAAAAAAAGAAAAGGAAATGACCTGGGACAAGTACTTAAAATTAAAATACTTACAATAATTACTAATAAATATTGTTTTTCTCTAGCATTTTCTTTTTTCCTAGACAGTTTTCACCTAGCTTTTTAAAATTATTTTCTATATCTACAAATTTCTTGCAATTTGTGGAACATTTCATACCAAGTTGCCTTTTTCCCCATGTTTTTCAATAATCATTAGATTTAGAAATCATACCAATTTGAAACGTGTAATGACACACATGATCCAGAAAAAGTAAACTGTGTACTTGTTAAGTAGTGTTCATATGATAGTACTCTTAAGAATATAAATATTACATGTTGTGCCATATCTTCTGAAACAATTTACATCTCATTCTGGGAAATGCCTTGAGGGTAAATGAGTTCCGATTTTATAGTGGAAAAACAGAGCGAGAGGAAGGGCCGATTTGTGAGCGATCAGCTGATTAGCATCCAACACTATACATACCACCTCAAGTGAGTTATTAAAAACTTGCAGATCGCCTCCTGCCAACAATGTTTCACCCACTGTTGTAGCAATTACACCCAACATACAGCACATGTAGCAGCCTTTTTTCCGCCAGAAAGCAGTCATTATCTTCCATTACGCACAAAGGCTACTCAACAAGCTTAGCCTGAAAACCCAGCAAAACAGGACCATCTTCGAGGAAAAATAAATACATTTAAAAAAAAGAAGGTGCATCCTGCATGCATTGTCTCTCCAAATGGACGTTATTGTCCCATTGTCGATAAGAGTGTCTGGTAGACAGAATGTGAATATATCTTTAGTGATATTTTGAGCAAGGAAGAGTGCCTTTCAAAGGGGATTGCAGTTGCTAGGCAACAAGCAGCAGAACCAATTGAGGACTAAAGTGAAAAAAAAAAGTTTCCCTCTCAATCATGCAGTCTCTCGCTCTCTCTCTCTTTCACAGTCTCTCCCCCTTACACATGTGTAAGTCAGTGCTTTGCCTGCAACCAAAATCCCCTCTGAATAGGGTTTGACCATAGATACAGGACTTAACCCATTTCTTATGCTCACGTGTAGGATTTATGTCCAATTGAAACTGAAAGGGAAAGCTTAGATAGCAGAGAGGGTACACAAGTGTTTGTGAAAATCCATGTTGGTATGCTTCTGATAGTACTCTGGTTCTCTTTCTCCATCCCCTTTTAAGGGGCGTTAGGGGGCTGAAAAAGCAAAAGCACACATGATGTAGAGGCAACCTCTCACCATAAAAGAAAACCACTGAGGAGGAAAACAAACAAACCTTATAATCTCCTCATCCAAAAAACACACACAGTGTTCATTTGTTGTTATGCAAGAAGATATTGATGGAATAGATTGGAATGATGCTTAAAAGCACAAAAAAGACAATAATGCAAGCTTTAAATTACTGTAAATCTTAAAATATAAGCCTAGTCCCAATTAAACGCACAGTCGCTTTAACTAGCAGGGTGTGGATACACATTTTGACAAATAAATGCCTGTCTCAATTAGAAAGCTGGTCTGGTTGCCATGTAGTAGCTGTGCTTAGATCACGCATACAAATAACGGTAAATATGTTCGAACTATTGTCAGTATGGAGATGCTAAACACATTGTTAGTTTGCTAAGATTCTCTACAATTCAGTCTTTCATTTCATTTTACTGAAACCATGAGCACCAAAGAAAACAACATGGTAAACAAGAGTGATGCAAAAAAGAAGTTTATGCACAATTTGATTGCATTTCCAATCTTAATAGTTTTGTGTGAAAGGAATTAAAAGCCCATGCCATACAGAAACCTGTCCCAAACATAAGCCTGTTGATTTCAGTGGTTTAAGCAACCAATAGTGATTGTTTTCACGGCATTATAAAAAAGATATTGGTGAGGAAATTATGTCATATTATATATCTTTAAAAGGTTTATGAGGCAGTTTTTTGTGTTTTTCTTGTGAAAGGTTATATTAAATTTTTGTGCATTTCAAACTAGTGCCATGAGGGACTTTGCAAAAAGTTAAAATAACAACAAAAAAACGAAATACACAACAATATAAAAACATCCATTTATCGGCAATGTGAGTGGGGGGCTGGTCGAGGCTTGCCTTGGGCACCAAATGTGCTAGTACCGCCACTGTGTATATGAATGTACAACGATCCAGAACAACTGGAAAGATGTTTCAGAGACAGATGGCTAATACCAAGGTCCCTTTAAATGCCAAACTGTGCTGGGAATATACCCGGAGGACAGATCAGACTAAATGTCTAGACTTTGAACTTCTCCAAGCCAGGAGAGCTATTGCATTATTCATTATTAAGTGATTTGTCAGTGATTTCGCTGTTTGATACAGATCAAAAGCCATCTTTCATGGTGCTATGATATGCTGCTGGCTGGTGTCACTTTGCAACAACACCTGTTGTGGCACTTATACTGCCATAACAGGTTTAAATGTGGCCAGTAATTTGTAATATAAAGAGCTTAAAAGCCCCTATAGGGTAAGCAGAAGGGGTTTTGGACAGGTCCAACTAACCCCAGACTTTCACCTGGGAGTCTGGTGTTCACTTCCCATATAAATATAGAGCCAAACCATCACCATGTTTTTTTCCAAACCTAAAAACATGCATTTTTTTGCCTAAACCTAACCTTGTGCTTCTGTTGAGACTCGGCATTGGTAATGAACGTCAACAACAGACATGGGAAGACACCTTGCGCAAAATTTAGACATGAAAGTCCGCTGATGAAGAGGCCATATGTGATGACTTGGGATGAGGACATTTTGGACCCCCATCATTGAGAATGTGGATAAACAAGTTTTTGGCCTGTTTATGTCCGGAGAGACTAACGCACGTTGCTAAGGGCACGCAAAGACATACATGAACATCATGAAAGCAGGAAATGCAGGCCTAACCTGAATGTAAACTGTAAAAAATGTAGGAAATTATTTTGATTTATTTGGATTCTAACTGATATGTGTACAAATAGAGTGTGTGAGTGTATGTAGATGTGTGTGTCTGTGTTATGTGGGTGATTTTAGTTTCAAACAGTTTTATATTTTTTTGATGTGTTTTCATAAAATAAGAAAATGACAATAAACATGTTGGGGGGGGGGGTTACATGAGTATTATCAGTACCACATTCTCACAAGGTCTTGTTTTGAAAGACTTTTGTTCTTTGTCGCTGCCAGCACAGAGTCAATTAGCCACGCAATATGGGCACAGTAATTGAACACAGTGCTGTGATGACACAGTCTCCACTCATTCAGATCTGGACATTGTTTTTCTGTTGTCTCACCTGTCACTGGATGTAAGAGTTTAAATATAAACTGATGATCATCTTGAACAAAACCGCTTACACAAGAATCATTTTAATAACCAGCGCTGTACATGTCGGGAATTTCACCCCGTGACCAATTATTACCAACACTCCCTTACATGGCTGATGCTCGACATCCATTAAGGAAGAAGGTGTACACGGATTTATTTATTTTTTAGACGGAGAAAGTGTAATTTCTACACTGGAGTCATAATGGTGCTGATGAAGCAGGTGGGGAAAAACTGTTGTGTGTTAGAGAATATCTCTGCTTGGTTTGCAGTTAATTTCCTGCTTTTGTTATATTTGCACATCCTCTCTGAGTGAGTCACACCGGGTACACCGTCAGCGACAGGTATTGACTGGTGGGAGAATAAACACTGACTGACTACTGGGAATGGATAATAACTCCAGGAGCATCCTGTAAGCGTTTCCTCCACTAGCTGCAGATGTTACAGCTGCTGCCTGTGTAACAATGGCACAACCTGCAATCACACTTTTTTAGAGCCTGACCTGAGCCCTCGTCATCTGCCCATTCATATGTTGAAAGTTAGATTTTTGTCACTCTTCTGTTATCTCCTTGAACAATGTTTTGTCGGAGGCTCTGTTTGACACTTTAGGAAGATATGGAAATGTAATTTTTGTCAAAGAGGATAAAGAATAAACCTAAATCCTATTTAAAGTCTTATCAAAGCGAAGGGTCTGTGTACATAATAAAGGAAAAGCAATTGGCTGTAGAGCACACACATACAGGAAAAAAATGATTAAAAGAATTCTTATGCTAACAAAGAGAAATCCTCCCTATTGGCTGAAATCAGATGACATTGAGAGGCTGAAGAAAAATGAGGGGTTTTAAAATGGATGTATGACTCATAGCAGATTGAACACTCATGATCCAGGTTTCGTTGGCTGTTTGACATCAAGCCGGCTACTATGGCACAAGCCTTATATGTTGCTGCAGTCTACAAAAAAACAGAGCAAGCAACACAAAAATAGTCTTTTATTTTGACAGAGAGCTTGCAGGAGTCTGTGTATTTTTAACCAACGCCTCGTCATATAGTGTTGTGATTTAGATATTTGTTGACATTGCTTTGCAATTCTGCATCCAAGCCCTAAAACACAAAATGAAGTACTTTTTGTCTTTTAATTAAACACTACAATTAGGCTTATGTGATGAGACTTGTGAGGCTGAGTCAAATCATGCCTGAGGTTGAAAGACTGAGTCACACTTTCAGACACCATCTTGTTAAATGTCAGGGATTTGGGTTAGCCTTGAGTAACCGCTGTTTTGTCATAAAAATGCCAAATAATTTAGCCTTGTGTGTGTTTGTTTAGAAAGGTAAACCTTCTGATTTTGTGTGTGTTGACTTCACAGCACCCCGAGGAGTCAGTCAGAGAGCCTGGCCTTTCAAGTCCTGAGAGCTACAGTTAGAGGTGTTCGTCTGATTTATAATGTGCTTTACGGTGGCCTGAAGAAAGGCAAGGTGAAAACAAAATGAATACTCATGTACTCAAAGATGATACAGAGAGCATTGTTATATTTATCACGACTGTTGACGTTTCTTTCTCTTTTTTCCCCCCGCTCTTCCAGACCCACTTTGCTCTGCACTACGGCAGATTTTGTGCACTTCCCTCCTCACTTTTACATAACATTTTCTCTTGAGTTAGTATAATTTCATTTCACTCAGTGTTAACCCAGTAAGGAGTCTTAAAACCCCAAAAATAAGTCAGCATTTCAGCACTTACAGAACCCTCATCTCAGAGTCAAAGTTTTTTTTTAAATTAGTTTTTAGTTTTAGTTTTTAATTAGAAGCCTGCAATAACGTCTGTTGTTAACACAAGCGTAAGAAACCTTCACGTTTTGTTCTACAATATAAAATATGTCAGTTGCGAAGCTTTAATGTGTCTTTAATAAGGCGGTTGCTAACACGTGGCTAAAGACAGTACAAAACATCATCACACCAAGCCGCATCAAATGCGGTTTTACAGCCTTGTTGTGGTCAAATAATGTGATTATGCTTTAGTTTGTTGATAGCCTAACATCATCTTTTTACTTCTAGCAATTGCATTTAGGCTTCAAAAATCACAAAAGTGGTGTTCATTTGTGAGGATTATCTAGCTAAACAAAATGTGTAAGTATAATAAATGTTCGTTTGAGTTTATTTTCTGCAATATACAAAATCCAATGGAAAAATCCTATAGACTTCTTGACAAGGGAACCAGGGTGACGCGAACTTTTGGGTCGGCTTATAGAAAATCGTCGTCCCTGCGGCACTATATTTTTGTAGGCTCTAGTTGCATGCCAGTTACTAGCTGCGAAGTGCTCACACACATACAAACACCAAAAGTATTTTATCAACAATGTGCTGGATTTTACAGTGAAAAAAATAATAGAAGTAGTGGTAAAAAGCCAAAGGAATCTAATTAACAGAGCTTTGCTACCTTCTGTTCTTGTTACTTGTTACTAGAGACCATACATTTCTACACGTACAAAATCAATGTACATATTACTCATCATTGTATATGCCACATAATACAAATACCACATAAAAATAAGAAATTACTCACTTAGTAACATGACAATACTGTACACTGTGTTCATTTAGTCCATAAACATTACATAAACTGCTAAATGTAGCTACATGCTAACATCAGGGAAACGTGTAATTTTGGTTGATGTTTTTAATTTCACCCTTATTTCAGTTTATATTCCTGCTGGAACATGTCTGGATGGGATGATTTTGGTTGAGAAGCATTTATTGATTATTTTTCATCATAGAAAGTGCTGCTTCTTTCTGCAATATGTATCTACATGCTAACGAAGGAAAACGTGTGATTTTGGTTGCGGATTAACGGTATACTATGCAGGATTGTCAGCGTCTTTTTGTAAACGCACTTTTTATAAAGTCTCAACCTCACCTGAGTGCTGTGGTAGTACACACCCATATAAGCCCCAAACAAGGAAAATAAGAAGAAAATAAAAAATAAAGGAAGAAGGCAGAGCACCTTTAGAAAATACACCGCTACACACGTCTAATGGTTTATAGGTGGTGATTGAGAGGGACTTCTATTGTAAACATATATGCATTTTTTTTAGGAAAAATGAGCATGTGATTTTGTTATAAATTGCTACTGACTTTTTTACCAACAGAAGAAAAAAAAATAATAAAAATAAACTAACAAAGAAGAAAATCATAGAGATAGGGTTACCTTTTTGAGGGCACAGACAATAAATTGCACAGGTTTTATTTTAGACTCAGGTGTTGTGAATTGAGCTTGTTTCTGAGGTGCCAGTCAGAATCATTCACAAGGGCTTGTTCTCCTGATTTTACTTTACAATAAGAATATTTGTATTTTGCCCTGGGGTGTTCACCGTTTCATAAAGATAACAAAACACAACATTTAACCAAACCAAAAACAAATACTGCAAACATAAAACTACATCAGACTTCATGAATAAGTAGCTGCAGAACAACAAACTGAATCCTTCACTTCGTCTGCACAGGTATCTCTGAGGCCTCCTTAGATACCAAACTCTGATTCAACAGTTTGACGGACTGAGAAGTAAGGGTCCTGCTCTTTTATTTCTCAGTCTGTCTCTGAATTTTCAGTTTGATGGCAAAAGCTGATATTACTCAAATAAGGGTCTGATGCAATATTACCAACCAGAAACAACATTCTTATTTTCTTGTACGCAGTTTAAAAAACTGGTTCAAGCTGAGAAGAGGGTAGACTGTGGTATGAATTGATACAATACTACATAACACTCTGAATTATAGATTGAAAAAACAATAACAGAATCTATGTGTTTGCTGCAATTTACCTCCAAAACTGAGTGTTATTGTCCCCAAAAACTACCTCAGAAACTTCAATCTGTGAAAACTGAATATTAGCAGGCAGGGTTTAAAGGGGCTTTCTTAAGGGTGCCTCAGTTTTTTGTATAAATTTGTTATAAGCAAAAGTAAACCAAAAAAATGTTCCTTCTTGCAGTCAGATGAAAAGCCTCCTACTGTCTCCTCCTGTGCCATGTCTGAGGGCAGAACAGAAATAAGAGCTATTCTGTGAGACTAAAAACACTGACATCTGTGTCACAAGACCAAGATCTCTCTCTGGGAAAGTTGTTCCAGGTCTTCTCTTGTCACGATTCAGGTTGTGGCAGCAAAGATGATAAATACTGATCTGAACACAGCCTGCAGAATATTTTGTATTTTGAATCCATGGGTCTAAACCAGCAATACACACGGGAGCAGGGATACTTAACTCGCTTTGCTCGGGGGGCACTTTTGCAAAATAACAGGAGGCCAGGGGCCAGTAGTAGCTCCATACATGCTTCTTTGATTTTAGGACATTTCTAGGACTTAAGGATTTTTCTTGGATTTTGGAACATATCTATGACTTTACGACATTTCTAGGATTTTGGGACATTTCTGGGATTTTGAGATATGATAGGATTTTAGGACATTTCTAGGATTATGGGATGTTAGGACTTAGTTGGGATCTCTGTCAAGTGGTGCGGCGAATTCTCCACTGGTACTTTTTTAATAAATAAAATCTATTTTGATGCTAGTTTATGCAATCTGGGCCCTTATGTATACTAAAAATACAATAACATTTTCTAAAGTAAATCAATCTCTTTTTATTCTGAATTAGAAAATGGGGGGGGGGCACCTGGGACCCTATTGGGACCAGATGTGGCCTACAGGTGAGTATCACTGCACTAGAGACCATGGCCTTTTTTTTCATTAATTAAACTTAGAATTAATTTGTTTCATTGCAATGACGCTGTGTGCTGTAATTTGGTTTCAAGGATGTCCATAATGTGTAGTCACTGAGAGCAGATCAACAAGTGCATATTGGGGCATACTGGGTTTTTTGTTTTTTGTTTTTGTTATTTTGATCACTTTAGTTGGACAATGTGCACCCAAAAGACTTGCCGAAATTCACACAAACCATGCATGTAACACCTCCTGTGTCTTGTTTTACTTGACAATATACTGTATTTTATCTGACTATAAAATGCAGCACAGCATCAAAGCACAGAACAATTATGCATGCTTTATGTGGGCACTTAACAGGCTGGTTACACAACAACTGGCAGCAGGTGTGACCAGTGTTTCATCTGCATGCAGAGTGAGAAGAGAGAGAAGTGGCCAAAACAAGATCTTTTTTTTTAATGTAAAACATTGCAACAGGTGCAACATCCACTCTGGACCAACCACCTGCCTGATACAGTGATACATATTCATAATCTGAGGATATTTCTCAAATACTAGCAGGTCAACACACTGTAAAATGATGTATCTTGAGCTCTACTTAAAAAAAAGAACAGTCTTGTGAGTGAGACATCTCAGTCACATGTAAAATAAATATGATGTCTCTTTGCTTTTAACCCTTTGAAACCTGAGAAAACTTATCTTGATTTTTTTTCAAAAGCATGGGAAGAAGACAATGAGCAATGGAAAAAGAAATGACCCAGAAATTAGCAACATTAGTAACAAAAAAATACAAGAAAATTACCTGAAAACTTGTAAACAAACAAACAAAAAATGAAAAAAAAACCTCAAACAAACAAGGCAAAAGAGACTTGTAAAGAGTGATTAAAAGCTAATTTAAAAACTAACTAATTTGAACTAATTTTGTAACATAATTTTAATATATAATAATTATTATTATAATTATGAATATAGTTTCGCCCTAGCTTTTTTCTCTTTTCCCCCTTAACATCTTCCCCTAGCTTTTTAAAAAATAATATTCTAAATCTACAAATTTCTAGTAGTTTGTAGAACATTTCTTATCAAGTTGCTCATTGCCTTCTTTCATGTTTCTGCAAATATATATCATGAAACGGAATCTGATGGTTTTTCACAGTAAAGGGCTCATTTATGCTCAGTGTTAGAGTTGTATATGTACACGCAGCCTTCTGTCAGTACTCTGTGTTCATTTAATTCATACTTTTGTACGTTTTCTGAAGGTTTGCGGATAAGGAGGAAAAGGAGCAGCACCATCGGAGACCTCAGGGGTTGTGTAGCGTTGTTCAAGCACGTCTCAAACTCCTATATGCAGTCTGCAGTATATATTAGTTTGATGCTCTCAGTTTGAGGAGATATTGACAATGTTTCAAATATATATCATGAAACGGAATCTGATGGTTTTTCACAGTAAAGGGCTCATTTATGCTCAGTGTTAGAGTTGTATATGTACACGCAGCCTTCTGTCAGTACTCTGTGTTCATTTAATTCATACTTTTGTACGTTTTCTGAAGGTTTGCGGATAAGGAGGAAAAGGAGCAGCACCATCGGAGACCTCAGGGGTTGTGTAGCGTTGTTCAAGCACGTGGAAACCTGCAAGGCTGCCTCTGTCAAAACGTACATTATTACAACCTCCTCCACCGGGGCTTCGTTCGTTGTTGTGTGAAACTTTTGACTTCACCCTCTTGTGCCATCTGCATTGTTTTATTAATGATCTAATTATCTTTTTGTAATCAGATTTGATTCAATTTTGGTTGAATAGATCTTAAATAAGTATTAAACTGAAAATTAAGAGATGGTTTACACAATTTAAGCAGTCTGATTTGAAAATCTGGTGGTCCCAAAAAATTAATTGCGACAGACAGCAATGCATGTTACTTTTTCTGTTGCAAATATAGATATCCAGTATTCAAGTTCTCCTCAGCATTCTGCCTCACACTGGCCGGGTTCATGGAGAGCCGTCTGATTTGTGTGTTGGTTTCATAACTGCACAGGTTGGAGCAGATTATTTTGACGGTTTCCAGCAATCACAAAATGATTTAGGCGCCTTTTGTTCATATTTAAAGCAATATTCCTGACGGGAACTTTGTTGACACTATTGTCAACCTAAAACTATTATTTTACCGGGAAGCTTTCCAGCTATGAATACTAATTTAGAAAAGTGATGAGGCTGCTGTATCAGAACACTTTATTTGGATAGTCCGCCTACAGATATGGTTTTTGGAACATTTCAATACATTATTAGTTGAGATTTGACAATACAACTGTTTTAATTTACCAGTAGATGTTTATCTGTAGAGTATGTGTGACTTTTCACTACATATTCTCACAATCATTTATCTAAACTTGAAATATGCACTCAGTTTATGGATTACTGAACAACCCCACTGGGTACAGGCCCAGGGACCGGAGGTGTAAGAGGCCAAACTGGCCTTTACCTGCAAAATGTCACTCAAATGAACACATACCAACCAGTAGGAGACTCAAAATGACCACAAAGAGAAATAAAAAGACCACAAAGAGAACTACAAAAAAGGCAAAAATAACCACAAAGAGACCCAAAAGGACCCAAAATTACCTCAAAACAACACAAACCAATCACAAAGAGATGCAAAACTACCAAAAAGGAGACAAAAAAACTTCAAAGCGACATAAATCAGTTATAAAGAGATGCACAAGAACTACAAATAGGGGCAAGTAAGCATCAAGAGACACAAAACTACAAAAAGATGCATAATGACAACAATAAAAGAGGCAAAAAGGTGGCGAGGCCTTTTGCACACCTGTGCCCAGGGGCCTAATGTCTTATAATCCACCCATAATTATCTTGAGTGAGTAGTTAAAGTTCAACTTTCATCCTCCATCAATGTTCATCATTCTGGAGGTTTTAACCAGGAGCCGAATCATCCACAGAGGTCTCTTTCTCTCCAAAACTGACAAGGTGACTAAAACTGCTGAAAACGTTATATAAAAAAGGTTCATTTAAAAAATTTTCATTTTTCTTTCGCAGCTGGAGGAGCTGCCAACTACGGTGTCCTGCGTTAAAATGCAAAAAAGCACATGGCCCTATCTAGAGCCAGTGTTCGGTTTGTCCGCTCTGGGCTACTGTAGAAACATGGTTATGCAACATGGCGAACTCCAAAGACGAGCACCGGCTCTCTGTGTAGATATAAACAGCTCATGATTCTTATGTTCAGGTGATTATACAATAAAGAAAACTTACTGATGATATTATATTCCATTTCTGCCAATATATCCCCCAAAATTCCACACACTGGCCCTTAATGGTGGCAAAATTAAGATTAAATAACAAAGTAATAAAATCTAAAAATGATGCCATTACATGTCCTTTTTCAGCTGCTGTTAGTTCTTACATAAATTATGATAAAAAAAAAAAAAATCCTGATAATTTATTGTCTCATGAATGTGTGTTTTATACACACCTACACATCCAAGCACATTTCTGTGCACACAGTATTAATAAATAAGGGCTAAAGTCAGTTTTTTGTGTTGCTATGTTGAAATTTTGTGGTCAATTGATGTCATGTTTACTGAAAAACATGCTATTGCCAATAAATAAAGTGTAAATTAAATATAAACCATAATCCCAACTCTGTAAGTCAATGAACTCTAAACATTTCTAATGCATAAGATAAAAATAACCCCACCTCTCCTCTCCCCAAACTCCTCTGCTGTGGAGAGGGGAAAACAGTCCTTAAGGTATTCTTATATGCCAAATACATGTTTTGCAAAAACCATGCTCTATTTATGTGGAGCATGTAAACACTCCCTAATCACGAGGTGCCGTCAGTCAAGCTGTCAATCATGTTAAAGTTATCCCACATAAAGCCACAGAAGCTGCATACAGGAAAACTGTTTAGCATGTACCATTACCTTCATTTTCAAGTTCCCTGCAACCGAAACAAAACTGATTTCAAAGAGACACAGAAATGGAAAAAGACGTCAAACATTGATGAGCTACGGACGTCATGCTGCACCGTTGTTTCATAACTTCTAATATTTCCAGGTGAAAGCATCCTCAGCGCCCAGTTCAGACTGTGAAATAACTCCAGTGATGATTTTAATCAGTCCATTGAGATTATTCCAGCCTCCTCTTACAACATCCATCTCACACACACCTGCAGCTCCTGATTGAGACCTGTCTTGCTTGCCAAAGTTACCATTTCCTTAATTTGTCTTCAGTCAGTGTTCAGCTATAGACTAATGGATCGGCGTCAGATTGAGCAGTTTGCTAATGCCTTTGCAAGCCGACTGCAAGCCGAGGATCAAAGCAGAGGGAGTTTGTGGAAATTGGCTCTTCTGTATTCTCTTCTAATGTGAACACTTTTTATGGTGAAGGCTGAGGGATGGGTTTGGGAATATCTATAACCGTTCCCGGTGCTCAGGAGAGTTGCGTGAGAGTGCCGATAGTTCTGAGAGATTGCATACTGTTGTGAATCTGTTGAGTATTTCATTTTGGAAAGCAAACAATTGCCCTTGAAATTTGCGGTGCGGCTCAAAGTACCGCGTCCTTCCGAGGAGGTTTTGTCTCTGTGAGGATGGGAGCCAGGTCCTGCTCAAATGGAGACAATTTGGCTTAAAACAAGTAAAACAAACTATTAACTTCTCATTATATAAGTCTGTGTGTGTTTGTAAGAGAGAGAGTAAAAGTATGTGAGTGATTAAGCAACAACTTCATAGAAAGCAACCTAATCACTGTTCTTGTAGCTGTGATTACATGAGGTACGATAAGCTCCTAATGGGGGCAAATGGTTCTGTTACTGACGATCTTTTGTAGGAACATGAAACATATTGACTGTGAAGGCTAAATTATAAAGTAATGAAATCAAGAAGAGGTTCTCTGTCTCGTGCACGACTAAATATTCTCCAAAATCACACATAATTTTATCAGTTTTTAAAAACTACTTCCCCCCTCTTCTCTTTGTTTTTAAACGTGGCAACTTGAGAAACTACATGCTAATTCACATGAGAACAGACCTGCAAAACCCATTCAGACACTCCTCAGCCCCCGCCTAACAGGAAGTACCACGTCTGTGCACAATGTAACAACATCACCAGAATTACTCACTTCAATTACGCGGCCCACACACAGGAAACAGCTCCCTCTCAAAACTGTGATCACCTGCTCTTTCACTCAGGCGCTGTGCATGTTACCTTGTGGTTTTTTAGGTGAAAACAAAAGAAATTGAAACGTGCATCAGTAAATACAAGAGTGCAATACGCAGGAATGACCGTGATCATCCTGTTGCTGTGTACTTTAATGATGAAAAGCATAACATTTCTTCTTTAGGATTTTATGGCATAGAGAGGCTTTTTTAGATCTTCACATTACTGGCATTGTCCCCCAAAAGTCTTAACAATGAGTTGCCACTTAATGCGAAGCTGTGATATTAATTGTGGGTATAATCTGCTGGGCGTAACAGTAGAAATTATGAAATGTACCATTACGACATAACTGTGTTGCCTAGATACAAAAGACCCGACGTCATCAGATAATTCCTTATGTTGTAGATTTAGTTGGGAGGCGATCACACTACAAACGTATTCCTGCTGCTGAGCTCAGTTCGAAGCCCTTTTTGGATCTTTGCACAAGGTTTTATCATGCCTCTGTTTTGTGAGATTAAATGCATTTTTTAATATTTATTTTTACTTTTACTATTTCCCCCCTCCATTATCTATTTTTAGTTATTTATAATTATTTATAACTTCTCACCATTTAGAGATAAATGTATAAGGCAGCCAACAGTAACATTTATTATGTTGCCCTTAGGTTTAAAATTAGCCTCATATTATTTTTGTCATTATGGAAAAGATGATTTTGGATACCTTGATTTGAAATCATATTACTCAGTGTTTGTAAATCGTGTGATGTGGCTGCTGTGTCTATTCATATACACTTTGCTGATGATTGGTTAAACCTCTGGCACACCCAGCAAATACGAGAAATTCTCTCCTCTCTGTGCCTGAGACATAAAACATAACATAATTATCACAACACGTCCTTCTTTAAAGTAATTTGTATGAACAGCTAGCCACAGATTTTATTAATAGCCAGAACATTACCAGCCTAATAGAAGCTTTGAATATTTTTTCTTTCTTTCATTGTTTGAGGCCTCTGAACCGTCATTCACCTCCCCGTTTGACTGATTCCTGCCGCTCTCCGTTTTGTCATCTTTGCCACCTGAGACAGATGCTGCTTCTTTTTTACATCTGCTGCAAAAGATTACATCAAAGCATGCATTTATTTCTGCCTCTGTAGAAGTTCAAATAGTTATAAACTGTGTATTTTATGCTGATATCAGTGCATGAAATGTTTTTGGGAACGTTGGGCGCAAAGTCACTTCCAGTGTAAGAGACCATATGTGTTCGTGCTGTGATGAGCAATGAAACTAGCTGTCAGCATAAAGAGCGGACAGCAAGTCCAGTGAATTTGCATCAACACTGCTATGAAGACGACACTATATTTTAACCCTGTGAAACCTGAGCAAGTTGCCTTGATTTCTTTGAAAAACATGGGAAAAGGCAATGAGCAACTTAAGAAGAAACGATACAAAACTCTGCAAGAAAAAAAAGTACAAGAAAATTACATGAAAATTAGCAACAGAAAAAAAGGAAACAAAAAAAATTGCCCGGGGAAAAAGGCTTAAAAGGTTATAATAAGTCTTTAATATAAATATATATTGTTAATATAAGATAATTCATAAAATTGTACATATTTTTTTCTTAACATTTTGTCCTTTTTAAAAAACATTTTCTAAATCAACTCATCTTTGCAATGTGCAGGCCATATCTTGGCAAGGTGCTCGTTGTCTTTTTTCCATGTTTTCAAAAGAATTCAAACCATTTTACTCAGAGTTCAAAGGTATTCATATTTTTGAAAGGCATCTGAACGCAGCACAAGAATTGGAAGATGGCGCTCCAGGTTAAAATATTATTTTTTGTCACCACAGGATATTGCAGAGCTTCAAATAGCGATTAATGAAAAAAAACAAAAGCATACGCAAATGCTGATGATTAATTTTCTACATGCATATAAATGCATCTACTATAACAAATATAGGTCACACATACAGTAGATGCACAAACAGAATAAATCCCAGGTATTTGTATTCCTCCTCCAAGCCTCTGCAGTAAAATTGGGATTTATCATTTGAAATGAATGCCCTTTCATCAGAGGGTGACGCATTTGATGCATTAAGTGTGATTGAAGGGTCAGGCATGGGCCGATGCCTGCAGCATTAGTTGCTTCTGGCTACAGCCAGCATGAGTTGGCTTTTCCTCATCAATGATTTCATAGCAGCAAGGAAACTGGGGCAGAGACAAGACTGTTTTCCATACTGGCAAGACTCCTGCATTAGATTTTTTAGGCATCTGCTCTCTGGGATAGCTCAATATGTCTCCAAGCTGGGGCGCCGCGTACGGACAGCGACCCCCCCCTCCACTCCACCACAGCAGCCTGTGCATGTTTTGAAGGAAATGATGATCAATGCATCATGAAAATCAAACAGCTCAATAAAAGGAAAGAGCTCCACAGAGGAAAGGTGACAAAAGAGCCGGCGTCTGATGATGAATCAGTGCCAGCATGTGGTGGCTGCACCTGCTGCAGTGCGATTTGATGAATATCTGGCTGTCGCTGCAGCAGCCCCACAGGAAAACATAATTACAACTCTTTAATTTCCTCCATCTTGAGTGTACCACTGCGTCCCACAGAGGCCTTGTGTTGGTCCGGATTCATCACATGCTTATTACCACAGGTCATAGCTCCTGCACATGCTGCTCTGCCCTCTCCCATCCCCCCTCCTCCCTCTCGTACTTTCTGCAAGATCAAGAGTGATGACTGCTGGAATTCATTTGTCTTTCTCTGGCGGACTGATGATAATAAAGAGATGAATGTGAATGTAAAGTATCTTTTACATCTTAGTCAAATTCAGCACATTTTCATGCTGCAGTCGTCAAATACTGCCACTTTGTATGGAAATTTGTCGTAAGATACGGACCGGACAGAACCTTTTGTGGTGTATATGTCGCTGGTTGGGTGGATGGTACCTGACATGGCCGTATGATACGCAGACAGCGGGGACAGTTGATAACGCAGCCATGTGGAACCTGGCATGGCCTTATGGCAATATAAGGAGCACGAGGGTGCTTATAGGAGGACGGGAGGGATGATTAAGGTACAACAAACCCCGGACTTTCACCCAGGAGCCCGGTGTTTGTTTCCCATATAAATGTAGATCCAAACCATGATGTTTTTTCCTAAACCTAACCACATGCATCTGTTTCCTAAACATAACCACCTGTACCTTTGTAGCCTAATCCTAACCATGTGCTTTTGTTGACATCCTGGTAGCGCTGCCCCTTTAAAGTCAAAGATTCAAATCATCAGTTGGAGCCTAATGTGAGATTACAGCTCACAGCAAGTTAACACGCCACAGTCTCTGAAAACGAATTGTTGAGTATTTGTTTGGATGGCCAAAGTCAATTCGACTGACATAATTATGAGTCGGGTACAGCCCTAAATCCCGATGCTGGTTGTGGCATCCCAGAAAATCAACAGCAGATGCAGTCGGATATGTAAAGCGTAACATATAGACACAGAAGTCCACAGACAAAGCAGCGATATGTGACAACTTGGGATGAGAATGAGCAGCAACATGAGCAAAGGCCTCTGCAGGTCATTAAACACTGATGGAACAACCAGCAGGAGGCCCACTTATAATGCACTGTTTACTAATAATTTTAGATTATACAACAAATGTTCTGCCTTAATGAAACCTCTACTGACCGTTAGCTGTCTTTGATTTTTCCCAAATGGCCTCTGGCAAGGTGAAAGAGTTGTGTTTAAATTTATCTCTAAAGCAAGCGACCTCTCTATGAAGACAGTATAGAATAAATTGGCATTTGTCCATTTAACCTTGCTGATTAATACAGGAAGTTTGATTAAAGTTTTGAAAGTTAATTTGGCATACAGGACCTCTGAGCAACTATATGAATCCTCTGGATGCTGTAAACTCCAACCATCTGGGACTTTATGGTAAATGTTAGGAATTATACACAAGTACATACGCACATGCAAATACGCTCGTTAAAGAGTGATTTAGCTTTTAATACCTCTGCTTTAATAGTGTTCATATGTCATTGATTGAAAAGGCACACACTTACAAGCTCTGCCAAACATATTGGTGTAATCGATGCAGCGAATCCTTGGGGTGTCAGAAACTTGTAACCAAGACTCAGACCATCTGCTTCCTCAACAGTAAATGTCAAACGAATGAATAAATATGCTAAATGGCATAGGAACATTGTTTGTCAACATGACAACGCCCACACAACCAGTGCAGGAATTATGAGCCAAAGTCCCTCTGTGTGAGGGTACGCTGAGAGTCACACTGAGCTGACCAGTGAGATCCTTATTTGGGCTGCTTGCGAGTGAGCTACTTAAAAAGGACCTAATATGTTTTTTTCAGGTTCATATTTGGAATTTGGGTTTCTATCAAAACATGTTTACATGCTTTAATTGTCAAAAACCAATTAATTTTCCTCATACTCTCTGTGCTGGAACATCTGTTTTCAACGTCTGACTAACAAGCTCCAATTTAGCACCCGTCTCTTAAGGCTCCCCATCCAAAAAAGACCGGTGTACTTTTAGCATTTTGCAGTCGTGGAACTACTGTAACAAAGTATTGAGACACTTTCTACAGAGAAAAATTACTAATAAAAGCATCTAAACCAAAATCTTACAAACCAGACTTCTTCAAGCAGAATTATGACCAAAAGTGGGGAGAATTTAACAACATCAGCAACCAAGATTACAGGCATGTAGCATGTGTTAGCATGTAGCTAAAGCAGTGCACTTGCAGCTTCAGGAATTACTGTAATAGAAGATAGCAACAATTTCTATCATGAAAAATAACAAATAAAAGCTTCGAAAAAGAAAATCTTCACAACGGGACATGTTGGCCCACAATTGAAGCGAAATTACCAACATAGGCAACCAAGATTACCTTTTCCCTGACATTAGCATAGCTACATGTAGCAGTGTAGGGGAAGCAGGACAATGACCGTAACACAGAAAAGCAGCATTTTTTTTGGCAGAAAATCTTCACAACCCAACATGTTCCAGCAGGGATATGATCCAAAGTCGAAGAGAAATTCACAACAGAAACTGAGATTACATGTTTCCCAGACATTAGCACGTAGCTACATGTAGCAGTGTTGGCTACCGAATATAAACGTTTGCAGTAACGTGCCTGGAGTAAATGTATAAACAAAACTGTCATGAGTTGACGTCAGCTTGTTTCTGAAGTAGAAAAATATGAAACAGAGTACTTTAAATGTCTGAGGTGTGAGGTTTTTGATCACGAGGATTACTTTTGCATATCTATTATATTCATTATTTAAAACATTGGCCAAGTGTGAAGAAGAAAAAATAAGGAAAAGCACACTAGGTCCCCTTTAATGTAGGCTACATGAGGGTACATACTGTTTGAGTAAATAAAAAAAAACAAACAAAGAAAACAAAGAAAAACAACCGTATTGTAACCAAAAACATTCACATTAGCAGAGCATAATTGGTATTAACTAACTCTTTTTCAATTTGACTTAAAAGAAAACACAGTTGGTACACATGTTGTAATGATAGTAAATAGTTTGAGAGGGAAGATCGCTATCAATCCAAGAATATTTGTGCATTATTCTTGCAAGAAATACTTCAAGGGGCCAAAAGTCAAAATTGCTGGAAACCACAAAATTAATCTTTAGCAATTAATTGTATTTTATAACCTTTTATATTCCTTATCAAAATATCTAGTAAGTAGTTATGATAGCTATAAATAGTGGAGTGGAAGAAAATTGTTAATTTCCACCACTGAACAGAGTAGTTGTTTTAACACTTTAAAATTTGGGAAAATGTTGGTTTGGTCAGCCAGCCCAGTATCCAGGGGATTACGTTCATATTGGACAATTCATATTTACAATCAGTGCCAACTTTTAGTGCCAATGCAGGAAGTTTTGTATCCTTCATGTGGTGAGGTATAAAGGGAGCAGACCGTGACTTTCAGACAGGAAAGAGGATGTGAGCTGCAATTAATGTTTTTCAGTGTTTTTCATTAAATGATCTTTCTGTAACCTCGACACAGTGTTTAAGGTGCAAAACCTTAACCATATTTTGTTAATCCTAACTATCTTTCTCTAACCTAGACCATACACAAATATTGTAGCAAGCGAGATGAAAAAGTCTGAGTGTAATTCTGGGTTTTGCAGAATCGCTCAATATCTATGTCCTTGGTTTGAGGTTGTTTGATTGTTGTTTGTCACATTTTACGGTCTTTCTGTTATTTTGACAGCTTCTCAACAGCCAGAAAAACATTGTTTGTAGTATTTGTGTTTTTCACCTTTTCTGTGATATATTTACATAATCGTAGTCTTTTTTTCCTTCTTACCTCAGGGGACGAAGCGGATCTACATCATTGTTTCTCTGGGGCCTTGCAAACAAAAAGCTGTGAAAAAAGTAAAGAGATTTGATTTAGTTTGATGACTTAATCATTCTTTTAATTTGCTGGATGTAAGTGCTGATCATGACACGAAAAGGGAACAAAGAAGCACAGACATGATGCAAAGTAAGTGTGAAAACTTCAACTGAGACCAACATGTCTGGAGAGACCAATCTCTCATCTATCAGCACACTTGTTGGTTAATTATATGGTGTGTTTGCATTGTAAATGTATGACTGATCCTCTTTCACGTTAATACAAAGATCCTTTGATTCCAGCTATGATTTAAACAGAATTAGAGAAGTGGCAAACCGCCACACAGAGCGAGATTAAGCACGTTGACCAAAAAACTTTGGGCTTAACTCTCAATATAAACTGGGATGGATCACCATGGTGACATGCTGTACAGCCAACCTGTTTCAGAGGAGATTCAGCTCAGAGGAACGCATCACGCGAGCAAACAGCCTTTGATTCGTTCAACGTAGTTGAACATCAAGTCTTTCTTTCGATCACGGACGCTGGTCAGCTCTGAAATACAACAATGATGTGTGAGTGGTTTTAAAGAGGAACTAGGCCAGTTTCCAAAATTTTTAAGTTTTCCCAAAAGACTACAAGAAGCTTATTTGTGCACTCAAACTTGATAAATTGTAACTTTTTGTGTATGTATATATATATATACAGCATATTTTGGTTACTCATGTCCACTAATGATTCTTGCTTACTGACGACAAATAACGTTACATGAAATCATACTGCTGCGACAGGCAGTCTTATAAACGGTGGCTCTTGGTGGCTCTTGGTGGCAGTATCTGATGCTGAAATCATTGACCACTGACATATGGGGAGTATGGTGCTGGTGGAACGGTAGCCTGAGTAATATGTGTGTTTAGTGCTTTTAAATTGTGTTTTTAATGCTTTTAAAGCTTTTTTATTGTTCGTTAGTGAGCAGTTCTCCTATTTTTCTGCCTGGACTTTACTTTGAAACACTATATAGTATTCATTATTTAGTATTTATTTTTAAGATAAAAAAAATAATTCCTGTGGATAATTACAGATGTGTTTTTATGTTATGTGTGCTTGTGTGTGCTTAGCTGTGAATGCACTGCCGTAACTAATGTAATTTCCTGTAGAGGATTAATAAAGTATCTATCTGTCTAAGCAGCTGTATTTGATAACTTAAAGATGAGATTTGACTGGTCATCCAGGATCATCGGTGTTTGAAAGACTGAACTGATAACTGGTTTTTTAGCGGTACCTGCTCATGCACATAGCTTACAGCCACCAGTCAGTTTGCTACCTTTGTGCTGATTGCCTCCTCTGAACGACACCCCACAGTTCATCTACACTTACTGAAGGATGTCAGCTGGCCCTCATTTAAAATCATCTGGCAATTCTCCTGAAGCATGGGAGATGAGGGTGTCAGGGAGGAGAGATCAGTGCCTTTGCTCAATGAAAGGAGCACTCCCTATCAAACGCTCCCTGAGATTATTGCTGATGACACATCAGCAGGGTCAATAGGAGAAAAGTGTCCTCCCTGGGCCAATTGACTCACTTAATCAAGAGCTGTGTCGGAGCGTCGCACTACACGTAGCCGACTCTGATGATGCGAGGACGGTTCACCTTGAGTTGCGGCTTACGAGAGGTGAACACACACTTGACGTAAACTAATTTGAGCATCTCAGAGGGGTGGTTCTGGGCAGATTATTTCAGATGGATGTGTTGAGATCAAATCATCACATATACTCATCTCCACTCCTGATGAATGTGCGGGACAGCACACACATACTTGTGTTTGTGCTATCTGATGGAAGTAATACCAGACACATTGTACTCCTCCAAGTCTGACTCTAATCTTTAAGTAATTCTCCTAAACAACAGATTAAAGTTAAACTAGGTCTCAAGTTTAAAAAAAATCTGTCTGCTTTATCAAAATAGTTTTCTTAACATACTTTTTAATGGCTGTCTAAACAGTTTGGAAAAACAGTTTTACATCAGGTTTCTGTCTCCTAATTTGCAGACATAAAAAGGTCAAACCGATGTGCCTCAAAGAGTGAAATAAAACAAACAGGTTTCAGAGTCTTAATGCAGCCAGAATAGGGCCATGACTAAGAGTTTGGATGGGTTTGTGGGTGTTGGCCGGTGTGCTGCAGGGATGAGTCAGCTAAAGGTCGTGCAGATTAAGGTTGTTGACACCTGCGTTCCCTCTCAAAATCAAGTTGCAGTGTGTTGTAGTGACAGTGAGGCATTAGTGAAACTATTTTTGAACTACAACAAAGTAAAATGTCAAACTCAAACATACCTTACTTTGCTGCGTCCATTAAACTTCTACACAAACTGAAAAATATATTCAGCAGCACATACAGCAGCACGTATACAGAGTACAAATTATGTACTTAATAGGCAGGTTTCCATTAACCCCCAAATTACGCTAATTGAAATTGTGAATATAAAATACGCCAAATGGAAACGCGTCAATTTTAAAAAAAAAACTCCCACACTCACATGAGGTATTTCAGGCGATTTGATACAGACATATTTCGCAAAACTGCTATGGAAACATTTTTTTCCTGCTTTTATAGGTCGCATGGTAACTGGCTTCCTCAGGCATGATGCAGCAGCCGCTATGGGAGGTATTATTGCATCGCATAACTTCAAAATTTTAAAAGTTCTGAATCTACAATTCCTCTGTTAGGCTTGTTTAGATTGGTGAATTTAAAGCTTATTCCAGATACATACGGACACGTGCGTGCTGACATGTAAACAGTAAACTGTGAGGTCTCTGGTAGGCCTACCTCTGGAAGCTGTTTGATGACAAGATGATTGAAGCCTTTCTCATTAGCAGAGGGACCTGCAATGAAAGGAGAGCTGCAGGTAAATTCCACAAAAGTAAATAAAATAAACATTTCACATATGCAGATTGACAGACGCAATAACACGAGGAGAGAGACGGCGAGGCGTTGGCCACAAGAAGTTCTCGGGTTAGCTAATTATTTTTGTGGCTGATATTTTCCATCACGTCCGCCTGAGGCACGACAATGATGGAATTCACAATGATGTGAAATGCCTGGCACGGCGAATAGCTTGGCTGTGCTGGTCTGCCCGCGTACTGACGCCTGCCAGGTCTCTTCACTGTAGTGATAGGACCTCTCCAATGAAAGCCTATCCCTCAATTACATTTGCAATAAGGCCAGGACAAGGCAAGCATATAAATATCCACTCCTCACACCATGAAAAGGCAGAATTACTTCACGGAGAAACATGCCACGCAGAAACAATCAGTCTGGATTTGCATCTATTATTAATTATTGCAGGTTTTTGTTGTTAAGGTTGAATGAGTCTTTATAAATTGGGTTAAGATTAAATGGATATAAAACATGGGTACAATAAAGAATAATATAGTAGGACTGGCATATTGAAAATATTTCTTTTATCCACACGGCTATAAATATGAATATTTAAATATATTTCATGGAGCCCAGGATGTGATTTGGAATTATGTGATTATATTTCTTTAGCCAGAACTTTAAATATAAGTGAGATAAACTTTCAAAAGTATGTTTGCAAAGTTATGAAATTAATTTCACATTATTTATTTATTTAGTTTGAAACCAGGCTGCTGCGGAGGCCTCAGCCCATATGGGGCGCACACTCTACCAGTTGAGCTTAAGGTCATCTTAACTTCACATCAAATTTCAAAGACTGTCATGTTGTCTCCTGGTGTAACAGCAAGTTAGTAATCTGGCAAAGGTTTGTGCTAAACCTATATACAATGCCAGCAATGGGCTGGGACTCACCAGTACTGAGTACTGGCTGTTATGACCCTGGGGTCATTTTTGTATTTATGTGCTTGTTTTTTCTGATGTGATCTGTCAGTTAATCTCTCTCCTCCCTTTGTTCTGTCATGTTATGTATATACAGTTTTGCAGCGGTAAATGTTGATTTACCAAAACATAATGCAAGAAATTTAAAAAGGTATTCTGTAATACTCAATTTCCATGCTGATTTTTTTTTTGGGCTTTTTCATTGCCTTTATTTGACAGGACAGATATAGTGTGAAAGGGGGATGACGTGCAGCAAAGGGCTGAAGCCAGACTTGAACCTGCGGCTGCTATGGCGAGGACACAGCCTCTGTACGTGGAGTCTGCTCTACCTACTGAGCCACCGGGCGCCCCATATACATGCTGATGTGACACTTCAAGGTGACATTTGATGTGACTGCATCATTGGAGCTAAACAAATGAGTCCTGCCCATACATTATGGACTTGCCTTTGGTATTTCTACCCATATATAATTTCATCTGTAGGCCAATAGATATGACATTTTCAGCTGGTATTGTAACATATGTGTAAATATTGTATTTGCTAATAATAGGCTTGTTTCTGTCGAGTTTCAATTAAGCATGTTTCATGGTGAATTAAGCCTCGTCTGTCTTCTGTGAGTGAGGGAAAGTTGTATTCAAAAGGTGTACAGTTGTGTTTCTCTGTTTAATAAGAAAAATAGGCCTGAAAATATTACTTTCCCTAAGATTTTGCAAGATTCTACTGTGTATTTATTTGTCTGAAAAGCTGAATGTAAGTACCAGACTCACCAGGACTTATATAACATGTATATACCGCAAAGAAAATTCAGGAAGATATGAAGATGAGAATATTACATACTGCCCGAGCCTTGTATCAGTGACAACATTAAAAGTTTAAATTTCAAGTACAAACAGTGGTAATGTTTGTATATATCAAAAATACATTTAAAGTGGTATGTATCACCAAGATATGAGTATGAATATAAATGTATCCAAAACACACGCAATGATTATGGAATACAATTGCTGGATAAGGGCACTTTTTTGGTCCAACTGAGGCACCGCTTAAATACTAAAGATCACAGCACATTCCCACAGCAACATCACTATCAGAGGTGACAGTGCAGCGAATAAAATATACGGTGGCTGCAGGGAGTAATTCACTAACACTGATCTTGCACCAAAGTAAAACCACCTGGACAATGACCAGCTTTTCTGGAGTTTTCCTGTGGGCAACACTATCTTTTACAGCAGAGAGTCAGACAGCGCTCATCCCGACCTTGAGCCTGAAAGTGATACCATCAGGAGACACGTCCTTCCCGTTACAATTAGTCTCAGCTGTGCTCCCATTCCCCTCCCTAAATCCAACACCTAACAAGACTAGGTTAAAACCTAGTGTATGGCTGCACCGTGTACAATGACTCCCAACAATTTTCTTTAAATGACTTCTGAACTATCATAGTGTAAACTGAAGACATATTTAAGGGATATTTTATAACAAATTAAGAAAAAAAGTTGAAAATAAGGCAATGTGGCCCCACGACCCCAAATCACTACATCTGCCCCTGGTAATAATAATGAGAGCTTAGTGCGAGCGGCTAGATGAGACACGGAGCAATGCACTCTGTTCAAATAATTCCATCCAAAGTCTGACTTAACCTGAAACTAAGACAAAGTAGTCTGTAGAAGTCTAAATAAGTCACTTTCCACTGCTGAATATTTGGCTGTTGGTTCATTCAGACACTTCGGTACTGTGAGGAGAAGCTCCGCTCTGTTTGTCTGTCTCTCTCTCACTGCGCTGTGCTGTCGGGTGACCAGCTGTTTGATCAGTAATAATGAAACGCAGGTCAGTTGTCAAATAATTGGTTGTATTCTACATTCAAAGTTGTTCACTCCAATGCATATTTGTTCAACTCTTCTGCTGTCGCAGTGCTTTGGCGTGAGATTTGCTTTGGTGTCATGAGCGGGTGAGACTGACCGTGAAAGCGTGTGTCACACACCTGGAGCTTGAGAGTTAGCAACCTTGAAATATATGTTAAAATGCAGAATACACTTAATGTTAGAAACCGTCAAACACTGGAGGGCAGCTGCTTTCTCTTGTGCTGCACCACTGATCATAAACACATCCTCCCTTTGCAGCTCCGGTCAGACCCGGGGAACGAACGTCCCTGTGCCGCCAGCAGCTGCTATCAGAGCCAAGCTCCGCTGATATCGACAGTTTGTGAATCGTCCTCTCGCCGCTGATTACCAAACGGAAAATTCTTTCTTTGTGGCGGCACCAAGACCAACACTGTAACACGTAACATTCACGTAGAGACACTGTGACACATATCAGTTAATAACGTTTAAATAAATGTAGGCTTAAATTATGACAGAAAAGGCTGTTCCTCAAACAAACTGATGAGGTGATTCTATCACTCTTCTCTGTCCAAAATTGACAGAATGACCGCGGACGGCTTTTAGCCGTCTACTTTGCTATTTTTCCACCATGTTGCCACATTGCACTGCTTACCGAAAATGTGGATTAACGTGACATTAATACAGGACCGTCAGCTTCTGTCAGCGTGTCCACCATTTCCGCGCCTATCTAATATGAAACATCAACAGCCAATAGGGAAACAGCTGCGTGAAAAACCAATCACACTGACCAATGGTGCCATCTCACTCACTCACCACCACATGCTGCAGACCAGCCAAAAATAAGGTAAGCCACTGTGTCAGGTAGGGAATATCTGTAAGAATGATCTAAACTTCTAAAACATAACTCCCATCACAGTCATGCATCTGCTGCTTCAGGAAACAAACCTTTATGTTGCTTTACAAGACTGTTTTTGTGAATCCACCGAGGTCTCTGACTGCAGTGTGTGTCACAATGACATCAAAGCAATGTCACAGTGAGACAATTACGTGCTGGTAAACAGTCTTTCAACATAAATCCATACAGTATGTCAGTAACCACACATAACGATAGAATTATCATATGCATCTGTTGTGCTTTAGCAATTTATGTTCAAAGCCAACGTTCAGTGCCGAAGCATGAAGTACAGAGACAGTCACATATCAAAGCAAAACGCAGCCTGAAGGTGCAGATGGATGTATCGCACATCTGCAGCACATCTCATTCTGGGAGTCAGAGTTGACCGGGACCGTCGCCAAGAAATTATGTGCATATTGGACGATTGTGCGCCTTATGGTTTATTACCAATGCCAACACTCACCACCAATATAGGAAAGAATGTGCTGTATATGTGGAGAGAAAAATAACAGGGGTGTGGAGGTCAAGGCAGTGGATGTTTGTGTCACACAACAGACTTTTGTGCAGGTGACCATCAGAGTTTACCAACCATTTACTACAAGCTTTCCCTAAATTTAACCACAATGTAGATGCTATGCACAGATATTGTAAAGAAAGTAAGAACTTCAAATATGTTGACATCAAACATAAAACATCTCCAGAGTTTTGCATTACTCAATCATGATAACTAGCTTTCCCATAATCACCACCTGTTTTCTGTTGCCTACATTTTAAGTTTTTAAACCAATAAAAGTTATGTTTACATTCAATGTTACTCACCAAAACCCACTTATGTCCAACAAATGTCTAATGTGTACTTCCATGCCTTGCTAACAGTTTTCTTCTTCCCTGTCTTTGTTGCCACATTCTGCATATTTTGGCCTGTTACTGCCACCTGTTGATCAGTGGAATAGTTAAAACCATGTGTGTCATGTCACCTGCATGTGCACAAACAAGATACAGTAACGAGACTCACTCAGAAGAAACTACAGTTGCTTTGAAAGTCAAAAGACCTAAACATTTCAGAAAACAAAATAACATTTCCGAAAACAACACAATTCTGAAAACGAAAGAGCATTTCCCAAAGCTCTCCAACATTAACCCAAAACTAATCAACATTCCAAAAAACTAAATGATAGTAGTACTATAGTGTTTTCTGAAGCACTGCAGTGTTTTAACCCTCAGGGCCACCATCAAAATCGTCTCTATAGCACAAAGAGAGGTCAAACTCTCCACAGGGAGCACTTAACTGTATTGGGTTGACAACACTTCCACACTATCCATTTTTGCAAACATGGATATTTTGTTATATTTTGTGACAGTGACCATCTGAACCAATGAATGTGCAGCAAATTATTTTAGGTTACAAAAATACAAAACTGTGAGCTCATTTACACTAAAGTATCTAAATGCTTTCTGGAGTATAATGAAATGCATGACGTGAACATATTATGAGATCTAAAAAGCCCATAGTATAATAGAAAAGAAAAGAAAAGAAAAGAAAAGAAAAGAAAAGAAAAGAAGTTAATTTAAACCAACAGAAACAACAGCACTGACAGAGAGAATATTCTAAGTTATACAATACAATACACATGTACATGTACAGCACAAATGTATTTTTATTATTTATTCATAATAATATTTATAATAATTTTAACTGTGTCTTGCTCTTTACGATATAACAAGTGATATGTATAATGTGACATAAAAAGTAAACATGTATCAGTTACTGTGCTTTTTTATGAGGCTTTGCAGATTCTGTTATTTCAGAAATAATGGATTTATTTCAGGTCAGTGGAAATGTCAAGATGATTTTCTAGGTAATACGTGCGCATCTTATTTACTGAGAAATATAGAAGTGATTTAATCAGCACGATTTTTTAGAAAGGTTAAATGAGTTCATGAAATAAAATGTAAAAACTCAACACTTACTGTAACCTGTGATTATTATTTATCTCATCTTTTTCTTTTGTTTATATTTTGGTGTTTCTTGTGTTTATTTCCTTTTCCATGTTTTGTTTTGTACATCCAAAGCCGGAGGATGGTTAGAGACATGAATAAAAATGAATGAATGAATGAATGAATGACTGAATGAATGATCTTGTACTTCTCTACCTGTCTCAGTAAGTGCAGCAAGTTCTACTTTTAATAATAAAAGTGACAAAACTGAATAATTAGTCTAGCAGTCAGGCAACAAATACCTTTTTCCTGCTTTTAAAATATGTCAAGCCGCTTTCTGTTTGCAAAAAACTAGGTCACCTGATTGTGTCAGAAAAGAAATATCTAAAAACTGGTCAAACCTTCATCTCGTTTATGTTCATAGTGATTTGATTTGAAGGGTCAAACAACTGCTTTGACTGCTTTCTTGTCAAGTTGCATCACACTGATGGAAAAGGAAACCTCTTTGTTCAGTTTAAGACCATCTGCCAAAAGACAGCATGAGGGAGGTTGGTTAAGACATCAGTGAAAGGCACCAGGGCATTGCAGCACAATGACATAAGCGAAACACCCCCAAAATGTTTTCACTTACATAACAGCAGCAACATCATCGTCAACAATGATGGGAAGCCTTGAGCAGACAAGGAAAGCAAGGTCGCCCAGTGCAACTCAAAAACTTGTTTTTTCTTAGTGAAAAAAACATGAAGCCATCTGTTGAAACAAAATTGTTCATTCAAAAAAAAAAGTTATCCACAAATCCTTGTAATCTGAATGTGTATTTACTTAATCAAATGTAAACAACAGCAGTAAAAACAGAAACTATTTTAGCTTCTGCATCTGTGGCCATTGTGTAGATCCATCTGTGAAAATATTTCTTTCTTAAACTATTTTGGCCAAATGAAGTGAATATTTTTGTTTTTTGTTGATTTGTTACTGCTGAATAATCTCACAAAATAAAATTGTGTCATTGACATAAAAGCAATTGAAACTGTGTGCAGGCTGTGACTCATGCAAACAGTAGAGTTGAGTCTTGAGAACAAGACTGTGATGGTTATCAGATACTGTAATGAGCTTGTTAATCACACAATCAGTGTAGTGTTCAGTATGGATAGGTGGCAAATGGTATCAGTAATCAGTAAATGTGTGGGTGTGTTATGTCACCTGAACTCTGCAAAAAACTGTGACTAACAGTTCCCACAAAAGTACGTCAGTGCGGTTTATGTGTCAGCTGTGGAGCCTCTCACTGTGCCAAAATCAACCTATTTTGTCCGGATATCTTTAGCTCACAGCAAGTGTTGCATATTTTACTGACTAATCTCATACCGACCATGAATCTGTAATTCCAAACAGCTGATTCATTAACGCCAATTATTGTTTCCTGCAGGTATTTAAAGGTAAATAAAATCACATTTACTGTAAACATCAATCACAGTTTACAGACTAGTTCAAATTTAACCTGCAGTAAAATTGAGCATGCACACAGTTTTCTAACGATGGATTATCATTAACATTTTAAATGCTTTTGCTTTGAGTTTTGGCTGAACTGTCGACTTGTTCAAATGCTCTCTGTTACAGTCTGTACTATTAACTTCCAGATTTAAGCAAGTACTTTGGCGTTGGTAATCTATTTTGACTGCTTTGTTTATCTTGTACGTACATACTTGGCAGCTGTAACAATGCAAATTTCCTCATTGTGGGACTAATAAAGGACAATCTTATCTTATCTTATTTTATCTTATCTTATTGAATCAAAGATAAAAACTAGTTTAATAGTTTAGTTTGTTTGATAAAAACAAAATTTACTCTGACACCAAACCCACATCAAAGAACTAGTGGTAATAAAGTCCTGCTGTCTAAGCTTGTGTGTGTGTCTGCCAAAAGTTGCACTGAACACATTGTGAAGATCGACAGCCAATGGCTATTCTGCACCTATAACTCTCCATACCAGTAGGTGGTGGTAGTCTGTACGTGCCATTCAAAATGGGAAAATGCAAGAGTGACAGGAAGGATTCAAAACACTAGTTTAACAGTTAAAAAGTATTTCACTGCTGGAAAGAAGGCCTTATCGTAAAACTGGGCTGTCTTTGCAGTATTTTCAAAATTAGTACTACATGACCAGAGAAGACAGAGAAAAAGGACTGTGGTGCTTAAGAGCCAGCTGGTACCAGACGATCTCGTAATTCAGTTAAACGATGAGCTAAAACATGTTTCTGAAAAGATGTGTGGTGAGAAATATGCAACTCATAATCTTGGGTTAAATTTCATCAGCAGTGCTTAATTTTTCCATTTTTAGGTCTCTGTGTTTTTGGCCTCCGTTTTCACAGTGCAAGAGGCAGGATGGCTCCTACTTATGTTCACAAACTCTCTCTATCACAGCTAAACAGGGCACTAAAATATGATTTTAACAACATTTGAGGTGAGAAAAAGGCAGTGTGGTAACTTTATCTTGCTTTATATTTGATCAGCGCTGCCTATTTGCATGTTTTGATCAGAGTTTTGTTTGAGAGCGAGAGAGAGTGAGTGGTGTTTCTGTCCCTTGATCCACTTCTGTACCTCAGTGTCTGCGGTGGCGGCTTGGGCTGCAGCCAATACAAAAACACAGAAGTTCAGCATGTAGATCAAGCAACAAACAGAGAGATGAGATCTAGGTGCTGGTAACATGGAGGAACATTTACCACAGTTCACTGACACATTATACCCACAGCTGTTTGAAAATTAGCAAAGTATCCTTTTGACAACACAGCCCAATGTTGAAAGAGCAAAGCATATTTACTGTGCCAAAGCGAACAATAACAGAAACCACAACAAACTATTTCTCTGCTAAAGACCTTAATGAATTAAAAAATAATCTTACTTAATACAACAAGTTTGTTTTGATCTCACTCCCTCTTGACTTTGGCCGTTTATTTCCCTAACTGCTGTTTCTCTTTTCTGTCAGTCAGAGGGATTTCATTCACAAACGGGCTCCGCTGGCCTGCATGCAAATTTATTCATGCTGAAGCGGCTGAATAAAAGCTGACAAAGGATGACTAGTGACAATGGTGCAGGGCATGTCGCAAAAACAAAAGCAACAGACACTCATCAACAGCCTGACATTGACTGACAGCTGACCATCAGCTTGGTGTGTCAGGGCCTTTAAGGCTCATTTATGCTTCCTTTATGAATGAAAATAGATACGTCTGCTCAAATGTTGTAAATGTCACTATCCTTATACTTAAAATCCATGAGAGGGCAGAATCAAACATTTCAGACAACAACCAATGGGACGACAGTGTAGGAGGTGGTTATTATGTACCTTTTAAGGGAGGCAGTTTTGAGACGGCTGCTAATAAATACATCGCAACACGTGGACGGAGAATTCTTTTCACGATATTACTGATTTGCTTCGTTCTGCCTTTTTTCTCACGTGAACGTTGTTACACTGCCCTCGTGATCTCTGGTGGTGCTGCTACATTTTGTCTGTATCCTTACTGTGTATGTGAGCAAAGAGATATTTCCTAAATCTGGAAGAGAAACGTGTGAATCATCACAGTCCAGTTTCCCCTTTGAGTCTCTTTGTGTGTTGGATTTGATTTTCTACTACAGGTACTTAATACAGTCGGCCGACGAGTATTTGGGCTTGAGATGGGGAGGACACCAGAGTGGAGATACTTAATGGGGCAGAGACTAACCTTATCACGACTCTGAGACTTACTCGTGTTGGCAGATGCTATTGATTTCTCTTCCAAATTATCTCCATGTTTTCTCATTGGCCTGTGGTGAAAACCTGCCAGGCCAGATGTGTTTGTTTGCAGCAGGACAGTCTGATGCAAACATGTATTACGAAACAATGAGAACAGACGCTGTCCGTCAAAGGAGCAAGATACCCAGAGAAGCCCAAACCCAGGGGAAGAAGAAGGAGGTTCATTGTCAATCTAAAACCTGAGGTTCATGAGAGGGAATGAAACTAAGTCCTGAGGTTCCAGTACAGCAGCAGTAAAATCAGACATCAGAATCTAAAACTAGCAGAAGCAAAAAATAAATACACCGAAAATTCAAAATTTGTTTTGCATCTTTTCTTAGCCAGTTTTTCTCCCTTTGTCATCACTGTTGTCATTTTGCATCTCTTTCTGTTGGTTTTGCTTCTCTTTTGGTCATTTGGTATCTTTTAGTCATTAAATTGCGTTTTTTGGGGGGTTGTTTTATGTCATTTTCTGTATGTTTGTCATTGCATCTTTTAATGGCTGTTTTGCATCTCTGAACATTTTGAATGTTTTTGTAGTCCAACTGCGTCTTTTCTGGTTGTTTTGTGCCTCTTTCTAGTTGTTTAATTCAGTTTTGAACAAAAAAAAATTTAATCTGGGCCTGCTCAGTAAACCATCTGTAGCTTGTCTCACAGTTACAAGCTGTACATTTTACCAGCAGCAGCGCTTCATTTGCTGTCAGTTTAATTGTAATGCAGTGAACAACAGGTCAGTTAAAGTGATTCTGCTTTCTTATGGAAGCGTCTTACTTTTATACTGCAGTGCATTTCCATATTCATTCTACAGCTTTTTAGAAATCAAAGTGTAACAAGTAAAAACAGCGTGCTGTTCCTACACAGATTTCATAGCATAGCAAATAAATCATAACAAGTGATGCCAAGGAGTTGGAAGTCCTTCCCTTGGCAGACTGTTAGACTTTATCTCTGCCACATGCTGGGTGTCTTTTTGAGATCTTAATGGCCCAATTATCACAGCTCTGGAACAGATCAATGAAGACCTGCCAGCCAGTGCTCCTCTCACAATGGGGGATGGGAAAGGTGTGACAAGATGCACGGAGACCCTTTGAAGAAGGCGACAGGTGCAGCCATTTGCCAGAAGTCTGTCTTTCTCCAAAAGGTACGGCTGTGACAGGAAGCCGTCTGTGAAATGGCAGCGCTCCTCTTTTATACATGAGACACAATGGCTGTATTACATGCAGTAAATCTCCTATGCCACTGTTACAGTATGTAACTGTATTTCTACTTGTCAGCAAAGATGCCAAGAAGAGAGTTTACAATATCAAAACCCGGTGGCAAGTTGTAGATAAACTCTCTTCTTTACTGCTCACATTGGGAAAAAAAGATAAAAACTGTTGTCATGCACCTTGTTACTGGGGAGTTGTAATTCATTCTGTCAAGGTCAGCCAGCCTGCGCCGCAGTGGTAGTTGCATTGTTCTTTAAAAATCAATTTACTT
Source organism: Plectropomus leopardus (assembly GCF_008729295.1). NCBI lineage: Eukaryota > Metazoa > Chordata > Actinopteri > Perciformes > Serranidae > Plectropomus > Plectropomus leopardus. Next base: position 26,995,474 of record NC_056471.1, read on the forward strand.
TACGATTTCACTGATAAGATGATTTTATCTTCAGCTTCAGAACAGGTGTGTTGTAGCAATCCAGCAGGAATTAAAAGGTTTAATTTGTGCTGGGAAAAAGATTCCTCTTCAGTGCCTCACCATTAAGATCCCACGTTCAGTGTCTTAAAACAGAATTCAAGACCTGTCGTTAAAAACACATTATTTCATTCAGCTGGTGACGACAAGAACAGAACTGAGCACAATAAGTGATGAATAATAATTAAATGTAAATGGGCTCTCCCCTGACTTTTTAACTATCGCCATCATCAGGTCACATTTTGGATTTGTCAAATACTTTGATTCATGTAAAAATACTTACAAATCGAATGGCACTCCCATCAGCCTTAGGGCTCATGCATGCTCAACTTTAGATACGTGTACGGACATAGATGGAGCTTTCTGTCCATGGGTTCATTTCGGCTGAATTTGTGCATGTTACCTAAAAGCTAATGAATACCTGACATCAGGAGGCAGTGTAGCTTTGTACAAACGAGATATGACCGTGACAAAGATGATGAAGATGACAAAGACATTTAAAAATTGGCAGAATGGAATGAATTAGTAATATAATGAAAATAATTCTCCGTCCATGAGTCAAGATATATTAAATGCCATCACAGTCCACTATGTCTTCAACGCTGTCTCCGTTTAAAGGTACATTAGTATGACCTTGTCAACTAACACCACTAACACTTTGTTCGTTGTTGTCAGGAGCTTTTGACTCTGCCCTCTAATGCCATCTATTGGCTGTATCTGTGCTGTCATAAAGCTGAAAACGTTGCTGCCCCATGGTGCTAATTTGGGTTTTTTTTTTTATACTTCAACCAAAAAAACTACCTTTTCATATCACAATGCCAGAGAATCAGTCAACTCAGTTCAGCGGGCAGATTTAAAGGTCTGGACCCTGGATCCCTCTCAATCACCAACAAACATGCAAACACAAAAGATGGCAGCTATGATCGGTCAGGGAGTAATTTGCAGTCTGCCATGTCTCTCTATAATAATCTATGGCCCGATAATGCCGAAACTAACACAGTAAGTGTCTCAAAGGACAGACATACTGATCCCTGCATTACATACTGAACATGTACATGTCTCTGTCTTGGCTGGGAGTCAGCAAACTGGATCCAAATATTGTCATTGGAGGGGCCCGAAACCTTCAACTGTCCTCATCTGTTTGTCATTTATTGTCATTTATTGCTCTATTTTCTCCTCCTCAGGAGGGCAGCAATTTCTGAGATGCTGGAAACTGTAACATGTTTGATTTGCATAAATAATGGTTCTGACTCTTCGTTTATGTAAGTTGGAAATGTATTTTTATTCTTCATTATCATGTTATTCTCCCCACAGGAGCAGCTGTCTTAAAGTCTGCATGTTCTTCACTGTGTGTGATAAATTCTGCTTTAACCAGGTATGAATTAGTGTGCTGGCATGTTGAGCAGAAGAAACCTGATACATCACTTTTCTTGTGCTGCGTTCAGACACCTTTCACAAGCTATTAAAACCTTTGAAACATGAGCAGACTGGTTTGATTTATTTGGAAAACATGGGGGGGGAGGCAATAAGCAGCTTGGCAAGAAGTGTCCCACAAATTGCAAGAAATTTGTAAAAAGTGACAAGAAAATGACCTGAAAATAAATTTAAAAGGGGGGAGGGGTGTCCAGAAAACTATTTTTATAAATAGTATAAATATAATATATATCTAAAATTTATTTTACAAAAAAATGTAGCCTATATTACTGTTGGGCTGTACCCAACTCAGAATAATGCCATTTGAATCATTTTACCATTTTACTTTTCTTCTTTTGCCTTTTTCGGTTAATATTTTTGTTCCGTTTAACCAATTTCTGGCTAATTTTTGGGCTGTCTTGTTAAGTTGCTCATTACCCTCTCTCCTGGTTTTGAAAGAAATCAAACCCATTTGCCAGGTTTCAGAGGGTGAATCTCATGTTATTTTTTCAGAATCAGTAAAGCCAATATTTCCGCAGTATGCCCTGTTTTTTTTTTTTTAGCCTTCTTTTTGGGAAGAAAACTAAGAACAAAATCTTACGCGAGGCTTTCTGTTCCCCAAAGTCTGGCATCGCTGAACCTTTTGCATTTTTAATGACTGTAAAAAATAAAAAACAGAAGCAATACCTGTTCAACACACAACAAGCAGCATGATCTTTTCCATCCTACTTCATTTTAATATCCGGCTGCTGAGCTCATAGTCCTCACATGCAAATTACCCGTGTGCACGGATGGTTTTTAGCTCTTTGTTAGTGACACACTGCTTCACAGTCATACGCTTCGTACTAGCCCAAGGCCTTAGGTGTGCTCTGCACTTAGCAGTGGGAAATCAATGTTCACTGTGAGTCTTCTACCTGAGAGCAGAGGAGCCAGTCAGAGCTGTGGATTGCTGCTTTACAGGAGCTGTTATCACACAGTGGGGACCTCTTCCACTGTTTTCCCTCACATTTGGCTCCAGTCCATTAACAGCTGAGAGAGGTCATCTCAACCCAGGACTCTCATGGACTGTATTAGCTGCTGGATTTTAAGATCCTGGGCCAGCTGACAAGTATTAGCTGGAAAGAGTATAAAGCTACGATTACAACCTACCTGCTCGTTTTATGTTTTAATGTGAGTGCAGTTTTTCGGGAGGAATTTCTCTCTCCACAGTTTGTCCTAAGGGAAAATTCATCACCATTAAAAGTGAGCTTCTCTGCTCTTTACTTTTTTCTCCTAATTTAATGACCTGCTGACTAATGAAGGCTGTCATCGCAGCTTTTCACCCATCATGACTCTGACCCACTTGAGACCAACAAGTTTTTTCCCTTATCTCTCCACTTTTGCAAATGAAGTGGAGGACGACACTGCCAGACTCAAAGATGGTTTCGAACCTACACACGAGTCATGGCATCTCCCTCCTTTCCACTCATGTTTAAATGCAAGCTGTACTAAGAAGTTTACAATTACCTACAATATACAATTAAATCAATGTCTAGGAGTTTGGGCCGAATCTACGCAGTTTTCAGCTGCTCCAACAGTAATGGCAGACTTAAATTTTGGAAAAAAGACAAATGCAAAAATACAAATGCCTCTAATTCATGAAGAGTGCTCCTGTCCGAGACCATACAGTCTGCACAGATGCCTGTAACGTGCCGAGGACCAAGATGTTCGCCAGAAGTGGATCATAAAAGTAACAGAAAGGACTTTGTTTCCAATGCCAACAGCATTTTGTTAATCTTGAATACCTATAAAATATGAATTTGTATTGTTTTATTTTTTACAAATGTAACTACTCTGCAATAATTAAATGCAACCCCTTATTGATTGTGCTGGCTAACATTATCTTGTACAGTAAACATTAGTAACGTTACAATGCAGCACTTCATCACTTGATCATATATGTAAATTTGAATAATGTTAAGATCTTCACTGATATAAAGTACCTTCATCACTAACGTTGTAACGTTATTGTTTAATACTGTATCTACGGCTGTCACTGCCAGCAGGCAGCAGTCAGTGGCCACCACAGTAATGGTGCCGCTAGATGGCAGAACACACAAGTTGGTCGCTGGATTTGTCTATAGCTTGAGGAGGAGGCCTATACCGAAAACAGTCTCGCTCCTATGCCTTTCCCACCTAGTTTTACACATTCACTTCAAGGTTTCCTAATTCTTGATGGGACAGATGGTAAGGTGGAAGTTTCAGGGCTACATGACCCAAACTGAGATTTCCACACTATTGCCACACATGCTACAACAAAGAAAACATAACCTGTACCTCCTCCCGTGTGGGTGTCAGTCAGAGGAGTGCAGTGACACTGTATGCTCAACTCTTAACTCTCGTACATCACGAAAAAACAAGAGGGAGGCAACACATTTGAGACAGTATTTGGTACTGCAGTCCTACCACAACTCTGACTGTTACAAACTGAAAAATGTTGCCACCAAGAGAAATCAGCACTGCAGAAGATGGCATTTTTGCAATGTCCAATAATACTGTCTGTTTACGTAAACACCAGAATATCAATAATGTGTCATGGTCTTGAAGGGTTGTCCCATTTGATAGGAAAAGACAAATGTTGAGAGACTATCGCATGCAGAGATGAGCTGTGAGGGTGAAGCACCAACATGTCAGTAAAAGAGTGTAGCCTTTTCTGCCAAAGTGGCAACACTCATTCACAAAAATATATATATATTCTGTATTTCCAAATTCTGATGGAAAGAAGATTTTGAATTTTTAAATGCTAATTCAACAAAAAATTTCACATCAGCTACAGCCTTCTTAGTTTTCAGAAATGCCTAAACAGCGCTCCTCTCACCATTGTGTCTCCAGCGCGTGGGTGGGCAAGCCAAAAATTACATCATCACTTAATCTGCAATAAGTGCAAAGACTCCGCAAGTTGTCAGTCATCCTATCAAACTTGCTCCATATAAGAAAAATGGTTGAGACCGGCCAGGACTGGGTCAGGTTGAGTAGAAACTTGTCTGAATGAGTATCAGCCACATCTTCTCAAGCCGGCTAATGTGGCCTCGAGTGGAGATGAGGAGCGAGCTACAGAAGTCTGGTAAACTCGAGTCTCTCTTACTTTGCACAGACAGATTTCTTTTCATTTCCAAACTTCAGCCCCAATCATCGCTCGCTTGAGGTAAATCACCATCTTTTGCTTAGCTCCCTCTGGAGCCACAAAAGGTTTTTAACAACTTTTTTAAATATCCAGTAGTACATTAGTGTAACTTTTAGTCTTGGGTTGGTTTAGAGGAATTTTAAATGCAGATTTTCTTTGCTGCAGAACTTTTATCAGGTGCAGCTAGAGCAAGAATAATTATTCACACCACATAGAAAGTAATGTTCCATATAGTGAGAGCCTTCACAGCCATTTCATTCGCTGCATATCTTTAGGTGTCTTCGGAGCAACAATGAGCACATTGAAGCGAACAACTAGTTTTGCCCCCAGGCTTTGTCAGAGTCATTCTCCCAGAAGAAGGATGTTACTGAGTCAAACCTGGGTGAAACGTTTCCGTTCTCAGCAAACACAGAGTGCTGCAGCTCTCTGGAGGCTCAAACACCACCCTTAGACGACTGATTATAACTCCTCGAATTGGATTTTGAGTTAAACATCAGTCTGGTTTAGCTCCCTGAGATCTCATTCTCCAAAAACTTCCACCAGAGAGCTGACAGGGTTATAGCTTAAATCTGGAGATTACTACCTACCGTTTTCCGGATTCTCCCTAATGGCAGGATGTTGCAAATGAAAACGTAATAAAAAACATTATTCATAATTACGTTCAGAACTTACAGCATCAGCTAACACCCACAGTGACAGTTTGTGATGCCTCACGGGCGCTAAAGGGGTCAAGAGTGAGGAAAGGAGGGCTAAAAAGGAATAAAGGCATTCTTTAAATGTTGCCTGTCCTCATTGCTAATTCGGCCTTTGTGGCAGAAGAAAACAATAGGGTGAAAATAATTTAACTGGCTGTCTTCAGCCAGAGGAGATGAGAAATAATGAGCAAATAGCAACAATAAAAGTGGAATAATACCAGGATTAGCAGTGGCCTCACAGGCTTCTGTCCAGCTTGGTTTATTATTTACAAGTTGTGTGCTCTGAGGCCTGCAGCTGAAGATAATAATATTGTCTTCGGCAGCAAAAGCAATAAGGGTAAGCAGAAAACTTCAGGCACACCCCACATCACTCTCCCTCTCCCTGGTGGAATATGTGCAGGAAGGAGAGGAGGATCATGGGTAGTCATTAGTGAGCTGGAGGTGATGCTTTTTATTGTTTATTGCTAATTCATCTAGTTTCTGTGCAAGATGTTTCCTGATGTGATCCTGGGGTGCAGGAATTTAAGTGGGACTTCCCTGAACAATTTGAAGGGAGAAGAACCTCATTATTTTCTGCAGAACCGACTGGAAGCTATTTTACATCCTGCATGTAAGTTTACTCCAAAATGTGGATCGAGGATTTTTGGACAGATTGAAACTATTTGGAAATCACCCAACAAGACACACCTCAAAAGGCATTTCACAGCTCCAAAAAAAAAACCCAAACTTTTGTGCTCGCTTCAAAAATGCACACTAGGCCTGTGAGACTCAGTTTGATCGCGTATGTTTGCTTCGTCATCTGCCGTTTTTTACGCCACAGAGTACTTTGGACTCATCACTCAACTGTCTACTTTGTTCTTTGGAGTAATGGGCTCACACATATTCCCAAGACAATCATGTGAAAGTTAAAAAAAGAAAAGGGCAGAGATAAGCGGTTTTTAGTATTTTAGAGCACAACAATACTTCAAAAGCAGGTCAAACACAGATCTTTGGATGAGCCTGTTGCATTGATTTCTGCTCCCTTAAGATGGTTTTTAGCTCCATGGTGAAGTCTGGCACTTTGGGTCTACAAAAGCCCATGAGTGTGGTGATTAGTTTCTCATAGCACACAGAGTCAGTGCTCTTATTCTTATTCTTCTTCGACTGAACCATTGTTAAAGCCCCTTTGTGTTAGAGTCTCTGCCTTCATGAGGAGTTCATTGGCTGGCCAGCCCTCAGGGGTCACACAGACCTTGCTTGCTGCTGAGGGGATTGCTGCAGGGCAGAGGGATTGGGGAGAGATCACAGACAAAGTGGGAGTTGCTGGTGGGCTCTCACAGCTCTGCAGCAAGCAAAATTAGATACATTGTGACCCCTTTTTTCTGTTCCTTTAACAGTCAGGTGCACTCGAAGGCTCCTTTGACAGACAGGAAAGTTTGAACAAACACTGGACTTAATTATTAGTAATGTCATCTCGCCTCTAAAATCTGCTATTTCTTACATTTAACGATCATTGATCAATACACAACCCAATCACTAGAATAAATATTGGCATGGTAGGTTTCTGCGATTCACAGATTCATTACATTTGTACGTTATTATGTAGCGGATACATTGAAACTTTGTGTATTAACTTTTCAACAATGTTGTGGCTAACATGTAGTTACGTTTAGGTAAAAAACTACGTTATTGTAAGGAAGCGATCATTATTTTACTACCCAGTTTTTAGGTGGCACAGTCCAAGCTGGAAACACAGTGATGTCTCTGTAAAAAACAACTGATTTTCGTGACACTATCCCAGCAGATAACGTAGCACCGTCTTAGTAGAAACCTCAACACTATCCTGGCAAAAAACAACTGTTTTTGTAGCACTATTTCAAAAGAAAATGCAGCAACTTTTTATGACACTATCTTGGAAGACATTGCAGTGACGTCTTGGAAAAAAAAGCCACGTCTTATTACACTGTCCCAGCAGAAAATGCAGTGATGTCTCCATTTAAAAAAAAACACTTTTACGAGCATTATAATGGCAAAAAAACAACAACATATTAAGGTCTTGGTAATAAACAACCCATTTTGGTGGCACTATGGTTAATAGCAATTTTGGCAAGAAACAGCCACTTTTCATGCTACTATGCCAGCAGAAAATGCAGTGATGTTTCAGCAAAAGCCCCACTTTTCTAAGCACTATAACAGCAAAAAACACATTCACGTCTTGGTAATAAACCAGTTTTTGTGGCACTATGGTTGATAACACAGTAATGCTTTGGTAAAAAAAGAAGCACATTTCATGACACTATCCTGACTAAAAATGCGGTGATAGCTTGATAAAAACAGAACTGCTTTTAGTCACATTTCCCGGAACACAACACAGCAATGAGTTATTAAAAAACACACATTTGTTGGCGAGGGGGCCACTGGAAATGCAGACATTACTTGTTAAAATAAGCATGTCAGGTGTCTTTTCCAGGTATCACGCCATCCACCACCCCTCCTCTTCAAGAGGACAAAGTCAGCTCATATACTAAGTCACTTTTATATAAATATGATACGTATATAAAACATAAAAATGTAACATATCAGTGTTTGCAGAGACGTTCACTACTAGCATTTCTTTGCTGGCGACTGTGAAGCAACACAAATTAAATGAGGGGTGTCAGTGGCATAAACTGTGCCGCGCGAAACAAAGCACAAAAACAACAGCAAACTTAGCTGTTGTTTGTAGGAACTGTGATGAGACTTGTGCTGACTTTCCCTGCAAGATGTCGGGTTAACAATAATAAGTATCGGGTAAACAAATTTCTGATAAATCCATTGTTCCCAAGCAGCGTCTCATTAGTGATTTCACAGCTTGAACTGAAAAAGGCAAACAGCACTGAGGTAATATATTCTGAGAAATCATAACTCAATCTAAACATGCTTTTATTTGGTGCCGCTGACTGTGTCAGTTAGAGTTATACAGGTGCATGCTGATTTGTAATTTGCTCACAGTCAACAGAGATCCAATGGCTGAAAGTCTACTGAAGAAGAATCTACTCAATTTATTATATAAAATGACAATAAGGAAGGAATGTATGATTATTTTCATTCGTATTTTTTAGTTTTCCAAAGCCAAAAACATAAGAGGTGTTATATTAAACAGTGTGGAAGTCCTCACTCACAGCTGAATGCATCAAAAATCAACAAAAACTCCTTTGTTTGCATCAAGGTAAAACACTTACTAACATTAGCTAGCTCAGCACATTAGTGAACAAAGACAGTTGAAAACTGATTATAAATTATTTATGTTTTAATCTGACCAAGTATTTGACTGCGGGCGAAGATGGTCTTTCCATAAAGTTCAACGCAGTAGAAAGACAAAACTTTCGAAATTTGGTGCCACGTGACCAGAGGAAAAGAACTGGCATTCACTTTTACTCAAGAGGCAGAAAACCTACAACTACCAGAATGCACTGCGCCACACCCGACCAATAAACACTTCCTCTGGTGGGTGAAGTAATTCAAATTCATCTGTTTGACACAACGGTGACCAGCTGCTAACAAACAATCTCTTATTATAGTTAAACAGTGAGCTAAAATATTTATTTTCTTCTTTAGCCTCCATTTGCACTTGAAAAGTATGGTGGCTACTTCCTGTTCACCCTACACAGTCAACCCTGCGATCATGCGACCGTGTTGAATTGTCTGGTGATGTGAACGCTCTAAATCTATAAAGATGGGAACTTTCCATCTCCTCCCATATGACATGAATGCAGCTACATGATAAGATCATTGCCTTGCATGGCAGCTCGCCCTCCAGAAATGTTATGAAGATGTCACAGTAAAGCACTACACTTTAGAAACGCACCATCATTATGCACCTCTAACATCAAGGTCAGACTCAGATTGCTGTTTTCTGCTGAGGTCGATAAAAGAACACTAATTTGTCTTTGTGACACCGCCGCTGCGACACATCAACTACGACCGTAACAGAGACCGACACACGTGTTACAGGGACAGCAATATTTCACATTTAGTGCGTGGTGACTATGATAAACAGCTGGGTATATATGCTATACATCCAGCGAGGTCTTACATCACCTTGGGAACTGATATAACTTTATCTTTCAATAACTCTTCCCTTAACCACGAAATGTTTTTTTTTTTTTTATCAGGCATTTCACAATTCCTATATTTGATTCAGTGTGTCTCAAAAGAACACAATGTTTCTTATCCCTCATCACAACTGACAGAAAAAGTAAAAGTGCATCTCACTGAAGCAATCCACTCTTGACTGGCTATGGCTCCCCTGAGGGAACATTCTCCCCACAACAATGAGCTACTTAGACTGCCAGAGGACACAATGCCTGTGCAAAGAATAGAGATAAAAGTTAGATTGGGGAGGATAGATGAGGAGAGGGAGGAGGAGAGGGAGGTTATGAATTTAACATAGAACAGATGTGAGACATATTGCACCCTGGAATGAATGAAGAGATCATCTATACAGCATCCAAATGCTGAATCAAAGTGCACACGTTGGGAATTAAACTGTAATTAAAGGGATGATCAGTGCCGTGCTACTATATATATAATGACAGACACATGCATCACTGGGCTGATTTAGAGCACACGCAGGCAGATTAAAGCAACGGTTTCCAACTGGTCTTGTCGTCCAGATTTCTCCTTATTCATCAGTACAAGGTCCACATATTATAAAAGACCATATATTCAATTTTATTTCACAAATGGCAAACAGGTCGGCTTAAAACACTGAGAAAAAAAAAGAAGCTAAAACTGAAACGGCACAAAGAAGCTCTGTGCCAAAAAATTCACTATACTTCAAGATAAAGTGTTTTTTTCCACAAACTCTCACGAGTCATCGCTGGTCCATTTAGAATGGACCTGCGACCCACTTTTGGACCGCGACCCACCATTTGGGAACCAATGGATTAAAGAGATGTGATGTGATTTCCTTTGGCGGTCAAGGAAAGTTAAAAAGATAAACGCTTATATGAGTTGACGCCAAAAGATGAAATAAAATTCAGATTACTGACTGTAACATACAACAGATCCTCTACCGTGAAATGTCTATTTATCGGTGAATAAACTGTGGATGTTTTATTTATTATATCCTAACTTTATTTCAGCTGAGAGAACCAACTGAAAGTGCTGATGTTACACTTTCACACAGTTTATTATTCACATCTGGAGACCACATAAATCTTTTTAAAAGGACATTTTTAAAACTTTGAATTATTAATATTTTCAGTGATTTGCAATGGCATAAATAGGTATTTTCATTCTGCTTTATATCTGTGAATAAAAAGAAAAACATTTTTTTTCCACCTTGAACTGCTCCACACTATAATAACATTTTGAGTGATTATCACAAAAAGGTGGACATTTTTATAGATGCCTCTGCCATTATTTTTGGATTGCAGCTTTCTGGCAGCTTTTAACTTCAGTTCAGTTGGCAAAACGATCAGTCAGGAGAAAAAGAAAGCATGCATTTGCTGGTACGGTGAGGACGGTTTAAAAGATGCTCTGAGGGGTACAATTTTGAGGTGAGTCTTCTTTACTTTCCATTTGTGGTACTAAATAATTCTAACCCACTAAATCTGAGAGGGAAATACTGAATCTTTCACTGCACTGCAATTATCCGATATGAATAGGTACTTAGTTTAAACAAACTCCAATATTTTTACAAATAATCAAAGGTAAGAGAAATGAGAAATGTTTTCTTCTTTCACCTTTTCTCAGGACCCCTCAGATTTATCTCGTGACTGTGTAGGGGAGTCAAACCTCCAAATTACTGCTTATTGATAATAATTACAATCTTGACTTTACTGATTTGCTCAGTGTGAGCATTATAGAGTAATATTACCACATTCTTCCTTGATAACTCTAAATAAATACTATCTGTTTCTATGTAAAACACAAAACTACAAGTGTTAATAGTAACTAATAACTCTTAAGTCTTTCAAACTCTAAATATGTTCCTGATCCCAAAATGAGGTTTTACTAGTATTCACCAGTAATATGACACTTAAAACAAACGGATCTGTCTTTTTAGTTTGACTTTTCATTGAGCTTTAACTATTTTTTTGTGACTATTTCCTTATACATTTTAATCTGTTTTATTGTTGGGTATATTGTTTTATTATTTTTAACATTTTTTTTTTAATCTATTATCATTTTTGCTGTTATCCGTTCATTCATTTACTTACTCACTTTCTTATCTACTATTTTGGTTATATCATTTTTTTTTCACTTATTATTCATATTATATTTATTTATTTCTATGTTTTTATCTATATATTTTATCCTGCCTCTGGTGTTTACTCACTTATGGTAGCATTTCCTCAGCTCCTAGTTTTAATGAGTACTCTTATTTTAGTTTTCATGTGCCTGTGTAATTGTGTGTGTGTGTGCGTGCGTGCGTGTGTGTGCGTGTGTGTGCGTGCGTGTGTGTGTAGGGGGGGACTTCTGGTTTCATCGTATGAGGCACTGGTATGAGGATTACAGTTTTGCTTGTATGAAGAGTGCTACACAAATAAAGTCTGATTGATCGATTGATTGAAATTACCATTTAAACCTTTTCTACAGTTGACTCCTCGACACACTCAGTAAACCCATTAACGCACGCAACTACAGCATTCAACAAACCCTTTGATAAGTGCTGAGTTTCACCTTAAAAAAAAAAGGGTCGATTAGGATGTGCAGGTTCTATTTCTGTTCAGTGGTGGAAGAACAAAGTCAGGACAAGTACAAATATCTCCTTTATAAATGGGCCGCCGCCAAAACTTTCAAACATATCCATTAAAAACATACTGCCCTATCACTTAAGAATGGGGTCCGTTAATTGCAGCAGTTGTGTGCTATAATGAATTTACTAAGTGTGAAGAGGAGGCAGCTTTAAATTAGAGTGTGGGTTAGTAAGTGTCAAAGTACTAGACAATTAGTTTTGAGCAAACCTCACTTTAAAATGGGAAGCATATTCTGATTTAGAAAGACTTAATTTAGAGTTACACTTGTAATTTTGTGTTTTGTGACATGAAAACTGGCAATATTTAACAAGTTTTATTAAAGGAGAATGCGGTGCTGCCACCTTATACGGCCCACACTGAGCGAAGCATTTTATGATCATAAATCATGTGAAACAACTACTTACTATCAATAAGGTGTATTTAGGAGGGAATTTAGGGGAAACACAGTTACTCTATTGCCTTGTTATAGAATATGGCCATGCAGAATAAGGCATTATAAAGTGCTTCATAATGACTAAGAAAGAGCTAATATGCATGCAAATAAAAAAAGAATAGTTAATGGTGAATGTTTGTAAATTGATATAAAGTGTTGGCCTTTGCTTTGACTTAAATAGGATTTTAAGTTCAGAAAATTTTTCCTGTAATCGAGTATTTTAAAATTGTTGGCTTAGTACTTCTAGTTGAGGAAAGGATACTTCTCCCACCTCTGAAACTTCCGTAAGAGTCAACTCTTGAGTCATTTCAAGCAGACCATAATGAGACTGGCCGTGTGGAAACATCTGAATGAATCAGTGGATTGGAAGTAAAGAGAAAATGCAAAATAAAGAATCTTCAGTGAGACATCAAAACCTTATCATTAAATCTGGTTCTCGGCTAAGCCACGCGAGGAGACTCTCTGCTTGTCTGAGCTGAAGATATATAGTGACCTTGTGAAGGACTACGCAAGCAGAAAAAAATAATGAATTCATACAGTTCCTCGTGTGACGTGTTGAATCAGCATTTTGTCATATTATATGAATGTAAATGTTTAATCTCCTTTCATATTATATTTTATCTGCTCCTCCATGCACTATACATCTACAGATAGACAACACAGGGATTATCTCCTGAGGCCGCTCTCTGTGGACCCCTCATCTGACCGGGTCTATTAAAGAACTTCAATTACACGGTCATTTCAGTGACCTTGACATGTGATATAATCAATATATGCCCCTGTTTTTATGTTTCTTCCAATCCATACAGGTCACTCCTCTCTCCTGGAATAAACTCGGCTCTAATTCTTTGTTTGACAAACGATTACTGAGCTTTATCATCTCTCTGACAAAAAACGACGCCCATAAAAGTAGAGGAACAGATTTATTTAATCTCCTCCTTGATAATTTGGTCTATATATCAACCCTTCGGGGCACCGGCGCTCCACGTAACCGACATATAGACGGATAGAGGGTTATTGTCACCTGCACATTAAGGAGTTTCACTGTTATTGCCCTGCTAAAAGCAGTAGAGTGGAAGCAATACCTCTATCTTTCTGTATTTTTTGGGAGGAACCATAGGAGCAGGAATTGGGGGGGGGGACACAGAACTATAGGTGAGCGCATTAAAAACTGCTATAATTATGGCAGTTTATATTTACTACTTTCACTCAGGTTTATTACAGAGCTTTCCACATCATGACGCACTGACAGTCTGGAAACCCAACAGAGAAAACGCATTTTTTTCTTTATGTTTCCATGGACATTATTTAACTTTAGTTCTGAACACGAAAATCCATTTCCCCTTTAAATTGCATGAATTGAAATTACAAAAATAAAATACGCTTATGGAAACATAAAATTATTATTTATTCCAAAAATAGTTTTCATGCTCGCATGAGGTGGTATTTCAGGCAATTTGGAAAAAAAGACATTTGCAAAACTGCAATGGAGACACTTTTCCGCTTTTATAGGTCACATGCTTGTATAGGAACTGGCTCCCTCCTACATCATGTTTCTCATCAAAGCTGCACATCTGCCTGAATTGTAATAGAAATTGTGGGGCACCAGGTGCAATTTGGGCCTACCTCGTGTAAGAAAAAGATGACGTGCATCTGTTACACTGCCTAACTGGTGTCAAGGATGGATTAGGAGTTTTAAGAGATTCACAGTTTTTCATGGAGGTGTGTAAATTGTTGTCATTATATCAGTCTCAAACACACCAGATGATGTGAGGAAGAAACTGTTTGGAATAATTCATTAAAACATGTTTGATGCACACATAAACACGGGGGGGTCTGAGGTTATTTTACAGCGCTGGTTGCACAAAATGTCATCAGCGGCTCTGCCGTGCGTAATTGAGGTCCGACTGTGCGCAACATCACTGCAGCTAGAGACGGCAGATGAAACAGATACCTACCAGTCATCAGTAAAAAGGAACGTTATAAAGCACAGTAAAAAGTCAGTATAAAGTACTAAGGTGCGCCTGAGAACACAAGTATTGATCTACAAATGCTGTAAAGAACAGTCACGAGCATCTGCAAGCTATTACAGTAACAACTACCAAAAACAGCCCAAACTCGCTTACAGCACGCAGCCTCCTTATGACATGACGTCATCACAAGCTTTAGTTAAACCCAAGTTGGCACCTGTGGGAGGAACAACTTGTTGAGCAGAAATAAGGCTGCTGGATTTTTACTGTAAAAGCAAAGACGAAAACACCTCATTCAAAATATTCCTGCCTGTGTAGGCAGACGTTCACTGTACTGGCGTAAACTGGTCCAGCTGGCTTTAAGTTAGGCCACCAGAATACAACACCATAGAAACAAGCGCCATACAGAGCACCAGTCATCACCACAGCAGCAACAACCCAAAAGCATCTGTCTGCCAAACCAAACTGCTTTCATTAAAGAAATGCAAAGTACAAGACTTGGCCCCAAGTTTCTTCTCTCTGGTGAACATGCGCCAATATAAGGAGATTGGCATTTTCAGACTTATTATCAAAGTCATTACAGAGTCCCAAGACGAACTAACAGCACTGTGACAGAAGCTACCAGCTGCCAGAACTCTGTCCAATGTTCCCGGACGCTTCACCTCTAAGGAATCATTACAGTTTTGTGTTTTTTTTTTTAAAATCTCCACTGAGGTGAGACTGCCCTCACCAGAAAAACAGCATTGGTCATTTGTTCCAAAATTCTGGTTTAAAATGAGCAGTGTGACCTATTTTTCCTGACAGTTGACCCTTTCTAATTATGCGAATAATGACTATCCTGTCCAAGTTTAGCCATACAAACTCTGAGGGTGAATGGTAGCACAAGTGAGAGGCTGCAGTTTTCGCCTCACCTCCTGCCAACGCTCAGTTTTACTTTATTCTAACCGTGGTGACCTTTTCATAACCTTCGCCAATTAGTTTTAGTGCCATTCTGAAACAGGAATTAATCAATATGTTTTCATTTTGACCTTGAGAGCAAAATTCACAGTGAATTATTAACCTAGTTCAGTGTGAGCCGATCTGACAGCTGTTTCCATTAAAATAACTTGATAAACCCAGTGTACGCTGCCGGCCTCGCAACAAACTGCAGGCTTGATATGTCAGTAATACAAAAGCCAATCAATGAAGGGAAAAGACTGCGACACAACACCGGCAAAGAAACGGCAGAGCGGACATGTCAGTAGAGTGAAGTTGACATCACTCTGTGTTAAAGTAGTCAAGCAAAAGCATTTGGATAAACTACTCACAATACACAACACAGATCTGTATTAATTGGCAGCGCTGGGCTGGATTACAGACCCAAGTGCACTACCTCCACTCACATACCTGGACATGTAAACTATCTGGTTTTTGGACTGAGTGAAAACATTTTGGTAACAGAAATAACAGGGCACGTACCTCTAAAGATGACTCTCCCGTCCCACACGGTGTGACCTATCTTCACACTGTCTGTACAGGGAGAGGAGTTTGGGTTAGCATGATGAAAGTTTTGATAGTTTCGAGCAAACAGAGTGTGCAGTTTTTGGATGTAAACCAGACCCTGGAGCTTTCTTCCACCATCTGCCAAAACATCACTTTAGCAGATATTATTTAGCGATCTTTAACACTGTGTCAGCCACTGCCAGTTATAAATGAACACGCTTACAAACAACATAAACAAATAAAACATACTAACTTCACCGACCAATCTGATACGTCTGATGTTATGGTCGTCAATTTTGGTGCACAGCAGAGTCCTCATCTCAGTCTGGATGTGACTGAAGCTCAGACGAGTGGCTGAATCTGTCTAATGTTTCCCTATAAAGTGACTATCCTGATCAGCACTTAACTGTTTTTCACCTGTCAACACCTGCGCTCGTCTCTCATAGCTACACCTCCACACAGAAAGTTAAAGCAAAATCTAGCACAAGAAGTGGTGGTTGGCGGGGCGGAGATCCAGCCTACGATTTCTCAGTGAGAAAGAGAGTAGCTCCAGGGTGTCTTAATGTTAAGATACTGCAAAAGCAAGACCTTGTAGATGTTTAGGCTACATCGACGAGCTGTATTACGTGTGATGTGTATTGATGAGTGATTCTTCTGTTACTTTGAGTTTTCCGTATGTCTCTGTCCATGCACACGTGTTCGGCCAAAAGCGTCTCTGATTGATCTGTGCAATAAACTGTGTTAAACAAAATAGAAATCATAGCGGTGTAGTTTTAAAACATGCAGGGACTTTAAGCTAAAACGAGTTATAAGGTGCTGATATGTAGATTGCAATCAGCTCGTTTTATTTATTTTGCCCCCTAGCAGCCAAACTGGTTTAATGCAGCTTGATCTCTTGCACCTCTGCATGTACTTTGAGCTGCATTTTATGTATGAAATCTGCTACACAAATAAAAATGATGATGATTATTATTATCGTTATTATTATCTAATTTCAGGACCAGCAGAGATAAACGTAACAGCTGTAAAAAAAAAAAAAAAAAAAGTAAATAATTTTAAAATGGTTCACGTTTTCACTTCATCTTAGTAATACAGCAAATCAAAATTTTAATCTAAAATTCACAGGATTTTATCCCTACATCTGTAAATTTTCAGTAAACATGTAAAACTGTTTGGGATGTGATTTCACTGAAAGCTGAACCACAACTCTCCAAAATTAAAAGTTACTGATTGAGGATGGACCTAAAAATGTTCCAGCATGCTGATTTTGCAAACAGGAACCTGCTATATAACATGCTATGGCTAATGTTTTTCTTCTGTATTTGCATATAAAGTTGGTTATCAAAAGACACCTTTTGTTATTTTGATGCTGCTGATAATCAGTAAAAATGAAAAATCAAACTAAGCGAATAAGTTGCTTAACTGTAACACTTCAAATATGCTGCATTGACATAATCGGACCCACTGAATCAGGCCACAAAGCGCATCCAAGTATGTTTTTAACACGGCCAAATGTTCCTGCTAATTCCCACCAAACTGTCAAGTAAATGTGAATATTTTGTTGAAATTTATTCAGCATACTTTTAGTGTCATTTGGCTTTATTCAGTTTACCAGATGAAGCTATCTGGGTAATGGTAAAATATGATTAAAAAAATAGAGCCCCCGTCACCATTGTTGGCTTTAGATTTTTTATATATCGTAAATACATTACATGAGGACATGGACTGTAGTTTACTTATTTAGATGAAGTGCTGAGGGAAACACCAGTGAGAGAAAGGGAAAAGAGAGTCTGCAAAATTCTCCTGCATGAAGATTATGTTTAACTGTTTAGTAATAAAACACAATAGTTGCATAAAACATAATAGATTCATGAAAGGTGGTGATGTAAAAAGTTATACTGCACATTCATTATCATGCTAATTGTTCAGTCAGTTATTCGCAGCGCTTACCTGGCGATGCAACGTAACTTGATCCAAATGGTGTAGTTTGTCATTTTCTTCCCTTCCACTTCAAAATCAGAGCTGCAGCTGCAAAACAATTAGCAAACATTATTTAGATGATTTGACATATGGGAATACTCATCCTTCAATTCGTGCTTTTGTGTACCTGTAGATTAGTTTAAATTTGCTCTCTGACTGCTGCAATTTAACAAAGCTGTAAAATATTTTGGGATGTTTGTTTTCTTGTTATTAATGTTTGTATATATATTTGTAAACCATTACAGCAGCTCACATACAAATGCTTCTGCTCCGAGTCTAAATTTCTTGGGACGCCGCTGTTGACTTCCCCATTTAGTATTCGTCTATGATGCTCCTTTCATTTGAATACTAGGTGCCAAGTGCAGTTTCTCTGTTCATGAATAACTCATGCTTTACCCAGGGGTTTTCGTCTAATCTTAGACATTTAAGGGGAACACAGAGATACAAATGGAATACGTGGATTCAGTCTAATTTAAATGAGCAGCCTCATTCTTTGGTCTCAACAGTTTCAAAGCTAAATTAAATTTACAGTTTGTTTTTTTTTTTTACCAGAGAGAGCTCTCTTCAACAGAACTGAATTAAGAACCAACCACTTTATTATATGTTCTTAAATCACTGGACATGGTAACATGATATATATAGGCCTATATAGAGGTGTATTTTAGAGGTTAGTGAGAAGTCAATTTCACTCTTCATTCAGCTAGATTTAAAATCATACAGTACCTTGTCTTTGATCATATTTAAGAGATCTCCAGTGATTCCAAAGTGGTGTGAAAATCAGCTTATATAAATTGAACCTTTCTTGAGGCAGGTAATCCATCACAGTAAAAATGTACTCATAGATAATGTAGATTGTTTTGATCAGTAGTACAAGAGCTACAAAGAGGCAACACCGCCAGTGTGATCCTTTGTAAGTGCTACATGAAAGTATTTACGGCCCACCGTACCTGAGAGAGAACAGTTTGTTTTCTGCCCTCGTTGACCATCAGGTGTTATCACCATCTCCTCCATACAGGCAACGTGCTCCTCTCTCTGCACCCATCTGTGCCTCTTCCTGCTGCATCTCTCAGGTCAGGCTGCGAGATCCATGACTCAGACGCTCCTCAGAAGCGCCTCGTAGCTGCGGCTGCAAGTCTTCCAAACGGGTGCAGCTGTCCTGGCAAGATGCCTGAAAGTTAAGCTCTGATCTGACTACACAAGAGGCCTTTCTCTCTGCAGTTGGCTCACATGACGGGAAACAATGGCGCTCATTGTCCATCGCTCAGAAGAAGATTCAGAAGTAGTTTGGGCCAGAAGCAGCATAGTGCATGTCACATATAATGGTCCTGCAACAGATGAAGAGAGACAGACGAGTAAGCGTCCCTGCACTTCGATCTGCATCGAAGTGCAGGGATGATAAAGAAATCATTTACAAAATGCAAACAAAAAGTCAATTTTCCAATTTAGTACACTGTCAAATCTGAGAAGTTGATCTTACTTAAAATAATCTGGGGAAACCCTTTGCCTTGGGAAAAGAAAGGAAATTCAACTATACATTTTTATTTATGTTAATTTTATATCAAAGTGTTAAGCTTGACATTAGCTGTATTTACTTAATTTTGTGAAGTTGTTTCAACTTAAAAATAACAATTGAAATTACCTTGTTCTTGACATGAAGACAAAAAGGGTTTTACAAATGATGAAGTTAGGAGATCTGCAAGTTCTGGTTTTCCCAACATATTTAAGAATATACAAATATTATTGACCTGTATGCAACCGCCATAATGCAGATATATATTACAGACATAAAGCAGGTTGCAACAACGTCACAAAATTAAGTAAATATATCTAAATTTTAAGTTAATTCAACAATTAGATCTTAAGTTAACATGTATTGAAATTAATATATTTACTTACATTTTTCAAGGGAATTAGTTTCCTGTATTTTTAAGTTAAATAAACTTGTCAGATTTTATAGTGTATTTAAAAAAGTCACAGAAAATTCATAGAAAATCCTTAATATGCACAATTTTTCACGTTCACAAAGTTCACACAATTGTAGGTTCAACGTGATGAGAGCTGTAAAGAGAAAAATGTTATTTAGTAGATTTGTTTTCACACACTTTGCACTTCTCACATAATACTAAACGGCACATCTGAACATTTTGAAGGTGTAGGCGAGTGTTGAAGCAGTACATTTTAATCCCTGACACACCTGGATCTATTCTTCATGGTGCGGATAAATCCAACAGTTGAACTAGTTTCATGTATTTGTTTGGCAGCTTCCTTTGACTGTGCTCCTCTCTAGAAAATGAGCGCATTACTAATCCTAACAAGAGCAGGAGGATGGAAATCATTAAACCTTCTTTTCACAGACGTTTGGCTTCTTAAGGGAATACATTTCTTACAAATCTGTCCAGAGTTCTCCCTCTAATTCACACTGTGTGAACCCGTTCATTACAGATCACCAGGAGCTCTCTTTTGCAGATAATATTAGTTAGACTCTTTATAAGATGGAGATACTTGTGTGAGATGGTTTTGGAGCACATACATTTATTGCTGTTATAAAATCCTGCTTCAGAAAGCACTCGAAAAGGCGGTAAAACAAGCTGTGAAGTGACAGCTGTCAGATGATTTCGAGTACACAGACGGTTCGCTGTGGCTAAAATAGCACTCAAGGTGTCATCAAACAGACATGATGTGTCACTCCAAACTTTTTTTTTCACACATCTGGGGAAAAAAAAAGATGAACATTGCAATCATCTTGTGAATTTTTGAGCAGTGATGTTATATACTGTGGTCCCACGAAACAATAAAATACGCATTTGTAAAGGATTTTCGACTAAAATTAGCTGGATTTTGTCACTGTTATTTGCATCGATGGGCAGTTTGGTTTAATAAAAACACTACACAGCAGGTTATTGAATCACAATACACTAGAATACACATTTGAAATGGTTATGTAGAAAATGCCAGCGACTTGGTGCTGCTTTTTCCAATATCCCTCTATCTGCATGTAGTGCAATCTTCCATCATTATGCAAAGGCATTTTCACCTTACAGCGAGAGGAGCACACGACACAATGAAAAGAATTTATATCAGCTACTGAGAAATAGATTAGCTGTGAGACGATGTAAGAAACCTTTTAAAACACCCCTGCTGATAAATTTCACTTCATGTCATTTAGAGAATTCACACCACCCCTGCAGAGTGTTTCTGCTGCTTTTCAGCCTGGTCTCACTCCCAGGGCGTCAAAATACGCTGCCTGAGCAGCCAGAATCGCTACAATGATGCCAAGAGAGCCCTTTAGTGTCTGTATGAGATGAACCAGGGTCTCAATCAACTCCACTCTAAACCATCCATGTCATTATTAGACATCCAGAGCAACAGATGTAGTATAAATAACACCAAAATTTGCTTAGAGCGAGCGGTAGTGGAGGTGTATCGGCCCAACAAGCACAAGACTTTGACCCCAGAGACCACTGTTTGTGTCAGAAGAGAGTCAAAAATTGAGTTTTTTAGTCATGTCAGTTGACCTGACTTACAGTATGTCAACCATGCTCTTTTTTCACCGTGATAAAGCAGTTTTGTTGCCTAAATCTAACTGCCCACCCCTTCTTAGTCACTTGAGCCTACACGTGATGTACTGCCCACCTGTTCTGCATCTAAATATCCAGATCCGCTGACCCCTTCTGCATCAAGATACAAAGCAAAAGACTCCAAAAAGACTTCTACCAAATTTGCCCATGCATTAGGAGCAGGGATGAGATTACGCTGCACTTCACGTGTGCACAGACGTGTTGCGTATGCACATCCTTGGACATATTGCCTTTAACTTGTCATATTTTAACATGTGGACACAATGGGTAGAAGTGTTTTTGAAGCCCCACAACATGTCTGTTGGCTCATGTTTGCTTTGCTGCATGTCATCTCCCCTCAAAAGTTAGCGGGATGAGATGATTTTGTAGAGGGAAAGGGGATACCCCCCGCCACCACCTGTATCTTCTCACCATCATCCAACACCCTATTTCAGGAACTAAAAAACAGTAAAAGTACAACAACAACAAAAATAGCACCAAGAAAAGTACAGCACAGACTGTATAAGAGAAATGAAAAAGGGGTGTAAAATCACTACTCCAGGTAATGATTTGAAAACTAAAAACAATTAAACACAAAACCTCACCACCTGCAGCTTGCACCCTTTCCACGGTGTGAGCCTGCAAACAAATCACTCTGTCAGTGAAAAAAAAGTGCTTAGTTTTACGATGACGTGATAATCTGGTGTGAACTCGACTCTGCCAAAGCGGGGACAAAATGCAGAGCAGGAGATGAAGTGTGTAGGAACACATCCTCTTTAAAAACCTTACTAACCATTATTGTTGATGACATGCTGGGCAGTGTGATGTTGATATACGGTAAATCTTTTAAGTAGGATTTTTACTTTGCAGCACACAGGAATGAATCGTGAAAATAGAGCAGAAAAAAGTGT
Organism: Plectropomus leopardus; assembly: GCF_008729295.1. Taxonomy (NCBI): domain Eukaryota; kingdom Metazoa; phylum Chordata; class Actinopteri; order Perciformes; family Serranidae; genus Plectropomus; species Plectropomus leopardus. Next base: position 27,017,860 of record NC_056471.1, read on the forward strand.
ACGTTATAATATTTGGAGAGCCTTTTGCACAAAATACTGTAAATAATAAATGTGTTGCATTTCACTGCAGTCAGGAAAAGAAATGTTTCTTGAAGTGACATTTACATGGCCACTTATGTATAATTCCCATGGCCATTATCTTTCAGTGCATCGTTGACAATGATAAAATGGCTCCTCTTCTTCTTTTCCTCGACAACACTCTGCAGCTTCATAGCTTTTTTACTTTGCCAGTAATTCCTTCTTTAAACAGATGCCCCGAAACACACAGACACAGAAACACACATTCGCAGAGTTAAATAAATATCCTCTTGAGATAAATACTTAGTGGGTTGGATGCAGGTGCAGATTATATAGGGCTCAGTTAAAACCTCAAAACATCCTGGCAGACGTTCTCCACCTTTAAAATAGCATGTTTCCATAAATTCCTGGGCCAAACCACTTTGACAAAATGCGCAGGGAAGCTCATTTTAAAAGCATCTGATCTCATAATTCATCCCCTTTAATGAATGAACTGCTCAGCCCTGATAAAAACCCCATGGATAAGATCAGTTGGTTTTACAGCGCAGTGTGCGTAACTTGACATGGATGAATTTAACTGCTCCTCATGAATCACTTCACCGTGCACCAGTCTTGTTGAATATTACAATGGAGTGCTCTGCCTGGATGCTCAGCGCTCCCACAGATTGGAAGCATATACAATTGTGCTATTAAACATCAAGGCCTTTGCATTTAGTCGAGGAGGAGAGCCATCTAAA